>NW_026607781.1:521553-607373 GCF_029499605.1 Hyla sarda
ATAGATATGAGATAGATAGATATGAGATAGATAGATAGATAGATAGATAGATAGATATGAGATAGATAGATATGAGATAGATAGATATATAGATAGATATGAGATAGATAGATATGAGATAGATAGATATATAGATATGAGATAGATATATAGATATGAGATAGATAGATAGATAGATAGATAGATAGATAGATAGATATGAGATAGATATGAGATAGATAGATAGATATGAGATAGATAGATATGAGATAGATAGATATGAGATAGATATGAGATAGATAGATATGAGATAGATATGAGATAGATAGATAGATAGATAGATATGAGATAGATATGAGATAGATAGATATGAGATAGATGGATAGATAGATAGATAGATAGATAGATATGAGATAGATAGATAGATATGAGATAGATATATAGATAGATATGAGATAGATAGATATGAGATAGATAGATATGAGATAGATAGATAGATATGAGATAGATAGATATGAGATAGATATGAGATAGATAGATATGAGATAGATAGATAGATATGAGATAGATAGATATGAGATAGATATGAGATAGATAGATATGAGATAGATAGATATGAGATAGATAGATATGAGATAGATAGATAGATATGAGATAGATAGATAGATATGAGATAGATAGATATGAGATAGATAGATATATAGATATGAGATAGATAGATAGATATGAGATAGATAGATAGATAGATAGATAGATAGATAGATATGAGATAGATAGATATGAGATAGATATATAGATATGAGATAGATAGATAGATAGATAGATATGAGATAGATAGATATGAGATAGATAGATATGAGATAGATAGATAGATATGAGATAGATAGATATGAGATAGATAGATAGATAGATAGATATACAGCAACAGAAGAATACAGCAGCACACTGCCAGCACAAGGATATAGGTGCAACATGAATATGCAGATAAAACATGGAGACTATACAGCTATGGTGTAATAGATGCAAATGTGAAACTATGAAATAGTGAGGCACTTAGCTCGCAAATTTGTCTCCGCCGGCGGTCAAATAGCTTGGACCGTCCCACCGCGATAAGGTGGCCTCATTGGGACGGACCCTACACTGTGAATATGCCTCTGTGTGAACAGTTCAGTAAGCATGGCAGGGTCTGGAAGATCCAAGACACCTTATATACACCTGATAGAGGGGGGTGGGGTGCAAGGCCAACATGGAGGTAGCCACTGAACTGTTCACACAGAGGCATATACACAGTGTAGGGTCCGTCCCAATGAGGCCACCTTATCGCGGTGGGACGGTCCAAGCTATTTGCGAGCTAAGTGCCTCACTATTTCATAGTTTCACATTTGCATCTATTACACCATAGCTGTATAGTCTCCATGTTTTATCTGCATATTCATGTTGCACCTATATCCTTGTGCTGGCAGTGTGCTGCTGTATTCTTCTGTTGCTGTATATCTAGCCTAGTAGCGTGCACCTGTAGGCCAGGTCCATATAATAGTTTGGTATCAACTAAAGTGCTGGCTGACTTATTCTTTGTCTAGATAGATAGATAGATAGATAGATAGATATGAGATAGATAGATATATAGATAGATATGAGATAGATAGATATATAGATATGAGATAGATAGATATGAGATAGATAGATATGAGATAGATAGATATATAGATATGAGATAGATAGATATGAGATAGATAGATATGAGATAGATAGATATGAGATAGATAGATATGAGATAGATAGATAGATATGAGATAGATAGATATATAGATATGAGATAGATAGATAGATAGATAGATATGAGATAGATAGATAGATTGATATGAGATAGATAGATAGATATGAGATAGATAGATAGATAGATAGATATGAGATAGATAGATAGATATGAGATATATAGATAGATATGAGATAGATAGATGTATAGATAGAAAGATATGAGATAGATAGATAGATATATAGATAGATAGATATGAGATAGATATGAGATATATAGATAGATATGAGAGAGATTGATAGATAGATATGAGATAGATAGATATGAGATAGATAGATAGATAGATAGATAGATAGATAGATATGAGATATATAGATAGATATGAGATAGATAGATATATAGATAGATAGATATGAGATAGATAGATATATAGATAGATATGAGATAGATAGATATATAGATAGATAGATATGAGATAGATATGAGATATATAGATAGATATGAGATAGATAGATATATAGATAGATAGATATGAGATAGATATGAGATATATAGATAGATATGAGATAGATATATAGATAGATAGATAGATAGATAGATATGAGATAGATATATAGATAGATAGATATGAGAAAGATAGATAGGGGAGGGGTCCTTATACATATAGCAGTGCCCCGGCCCCATACACGTATAGATATATATATATATATGACTAGGATTATACGCTTCTCACCTGCCTCTTATCTATGTCGGCGCCGCTTCTCTCTGTTTCAGGACTTGTAGAATGAGGTCACCGCTTCTTATCTTGGCAAAATATTAGCAGAATGTCCGTCTGAGATAAGACGTCTGTGCACGATTACTAATAGGACATTATTCCTTCTTTTATGGCACAAAACCGGATTGTGGAGGAACGGTCACAAATATATTACAGTACCCAGGAGTTATCAGATGAGTGCATGGGAAAGGGGCTGTCTAGTCTTATGGAGGTGTTGTCTAGTCTTATGAAGGTGTTGTCTAGTCTTATGGAGGGGTTGTCTAGTCTTATGGAGGGGTTGTCTAGTCTTATGGAGGGGTTGTCTAGTCTTATGGAGGGGCTGTCTAGTCTTATGGAGGTGTTGTCTAGTCTCTTGGAGGGGTTGTCTAGTCTTATGAAGGTGTTGTCTAGTCTTATGGAGGTGTTGTCTAGTCTAATGGAGGGGTTGTCTAGTCTTATGGAGGGGTTGTCTAGTCTTATGAAGGTGTTGTCTAGTCTTATGGAGGGGTTGTCTAGTCTCTTGGAGGGGTTGTCTAGTCTTATGGAGGTGTTGTCTAGTCTTATGGAGGTGTTGTCTAGTCTTATGGAGGGGTTGTCTAGTCTTATGGAGGGGTTGTCTAGTCTCTTGGAGGGGTTGTCTAGTCTTATGGAGGTGTTGTCTAGTCTTATGAAGGTGTTGTCTAGTCTTATGGAGGGGTTGTCTAGTCTTATGGAGGGGTTGTCTAGTCTCTTGGAGGGGTTGTCTAGTCTTATGGAGGGGTTGTCTAGTCTTATGGAGGGGTTGTCTAGTCTTATGGAGGTGTTGTCTAGTCTTATGGAGGGGTTGTCTAGTCTCTTGGAGGGGTTGTCTAGTCTTATGGAGGTGTTGTCTAGTCTTATGGAGGTGTTGCCTAGTCTTGTGGAGGGGTTGTCTAGTCTTATGGAGGGGTTGTCTAGTCTCTTGGAGGGGTTGTCTAGTCTTATGGAGGGGTTGTCTAGTCTTATGGAGGGGTTGTCTAGTCTCTTGGAGGGGTTGTCTAGTCTTATGGAGGGGTTGTCTAGTCTTATGGAGGGGTTGTCTAGTCTTATGGAGGGGCTGTCTAGTCTTATGGAGGTGTTGTCTAGTCTTATGGAGGGGTTGTCTAGTCTTATGGAGGTGTTGTCTAGTCTTATGGAGGGGTTGTCTAGTCTTATAGAGGGGTTGTCAAGTCTCATGGAAGGCTGTCTAGTCTTTTGAAGGGATTGTCTAGTCTTATGGATGGGTTGTATAGTCTTATGGAAGGGTTGTCTAGTCTTATGAAGGGGTTGTCTAGTCTTATGGAGGGTTGTCTAGTCTTATGGAGGTGTTGTCTAGTCTCATGGTAGGGCTGTCTAGTCTTATGAAGGGGTTGTCTAGTCTTATGTAGGGGTTGCATAATCTTATGAAGGGGTTGTCTAGTCTTATGGAGGGGTTATCTAGTCTGATGAACAGGTCATCTTGTCTTATGAAGGTACTGTCTAGTCTTATGGAATGGTTGTCTAATCTTATGAAGGGGTGATCTAGTCTTATGAAGGCCCTGTCTTGTCTTATGAAGGGTTTGTCTAGTCTTATAAGAGGCTGTCTAGTTTTATGAAGGGGCCATCCAGTCTTATAAAGATGAGGTCTAGTCTTGTGAAGGGGTAGGCTAGTCTTATGAAGGGGTTGTCTATTCTTATGAAGGGGACGTCTAGTGTCATTAAGTAGCTGTCTAGTCTTATAAAGGGAAAAAGGGGGTCGTCCAGTATTATGAAGGACTTGTATAGTCTTGTAAAGGGGCCATCTAGTCTTATGAAGGAGATGTCTTGTCTTATGAAGGGGTTGTTTAGTCTTATGAAGAAATTATTTAGTCTTATGAAAGGCTCAGGTAGTATAATGAAGGGACTGTCTAGTTTTATGATGGGGTCATCCACTCTTATTAAGGGGCCGTCAGTCTTATAAAGTGGTCAGCTACTCTTATGAAGGGGTCAACTTATTTTATGAAGGGATAGTTTAGTCTTATGAAGGGGTTGTCTAGTCTTAAAAAGGGCTTGTCTAGTCTTAGTCATTAGACAAGAGGTTGTCTAATCTTATAAAGGGGCCGTCTAGTCTTATGAAGGGGCCATCTTGTCTTATGAAGGGGCCATCTAGTCTTATGAAGGGGTCATCTAGTCTTATGAAGGGGCCATCTAGTCTTATGAAGGGGCCACCTAGTCTTATGAAGGGGCCATCTAGTCTTATGAAGGGGGCCATCTTGTCTTATGAAGGGGCCATCTAGTCTTATGAAGGGGCCATCTAGTCTTATGAAGGGGCCATCTAGTCTTATGAAGGGGCCATCTTGTCTTATGAAGGGGCCATCTAGTCTTATGAAGGGGCCATCTTGTCTTATGAAGGGGCCATCTAGTCTTATGAAGGGGCCATCTTGTCTTATGAAGGGGCCATCTAGTCTTATGAAGGGGCCATCTAGTCTTATGAAGGGGCCATCTAGTCTTATGAAGGGGCCATCTTGTCTTATGAAGGGGCCATCTAGTCTTATGAAGGGGCCATCTTGTCTTATGAAGGGGCCATCTAGTCTTATGAAAGGGTCATCTAGTCTTATGACGGGGCCATCTAGTCTTATGAAGGGGCCATCTAGTCTTATGAAAGGGTCATCTTGTCTTATGAAGGGGCCATCTAGTCTTATGAAAGCGTCATCTAGTCTTATGAAGGGGCCATCTAGTCTTATGAAGGGGCCATCTAGTCTTATGAAGGGGCCATCTTGTCTTATGAAGGGGCCATCTTGTCTTATGAAGGGGCCATCTAGTCTTATGAAGGGGCCACCTAGTCTTATGAAAGGGTCATCTAGTCTTATGAAGGGGCCATCTTGTCTTATGAAGGGGCCATCTAGTCTTATGAAAGGGTCATCTAGTCTTATGAAGGGGCCATCTAGTCTTATGAAGGGGCCATCTAGTCTTATGAAGGGGTCATCTAGTCTTATGAAGGGGCCATCTTGTCTTATGAAGGGGCCATCTAGTCTTATGAAGGGGCCATCTAGTCTTATGAAGGGGTCATCTAGTCTTATGAAGGGGCCATCTAGTTTTATGAAGGGGTCATCTAGTCTTATGAAGGGGCCATCTAGTCTTATGAAGGGGCCATCTAGTCTTATGAAGTGGTCATCTAGTCTTATGAAGGGGCCATCTAGTCTTATGAAGTGGTCATCTAGTCTTATGAAGGGGCCATCTAGTCTTATGAAGGGGCCATCTAGTCTTATGAAGGGGCCATCTAGTCTTATGAAGGGGCCATCTAGTCTTATGAAGTGGTCATCCAGTCCTATGAAGAGGTTGTTTAGTCTTATGAAGGGCTTATCTAGTCTTATGAAGGTATCATCTAAGCGTATGTAAGGAAAAAGTAATGCAGCTCTCAGCTCCCATAGCAACCAATCGTCCCCCCATACTTGTGCCCCTGACACAGCCCCTGAAAAAAAGGGGTCCCTGACCATGATGATCCCCTACACTAAACTACTGGGTGACATGAAGACTTCCGTGATTGTCCACTCCAGAGGAGCGCCATTTATAGCAAACTATGGGGTGGGGAAATACTCCAGGGTTATCACCAGCACCTTGTGGGACCCATAGTTATCCCATTAATCATTATCTTGGGGTCCCCTCTATTCTATGGATTTTGGGGTCTTCTTCTGTTCTTCAGTATGAGGGGTCACAGCATTTATGACATTGTGCCCCATCGCCCCGCGCCATTCTCCCCGCCGGGGTATATGATCCCACCATACAGAGGAATGGGAATATTCTGCAGCTTCTCTGCGCACTGAACGGCTGCGGCTGATGTCAGGGACGGATTATGGAAGCGAATGCAGAACGTTGCATCAGCCCAGGTCCGAGCCAAGATATGAGGGGTGCCCGGTGCCAATGTAAACAGCGGGCAGACGGCTCTTACATGGCATGTTTGAAGAGGTTGAGAATGACTAATGATTATACCGTATTTAATCCCTCACAAGGGGAAGGTAACATCTGATAATTCTCCAGGACTCAAGGTCGACTAAAAAAAGACGAAAAAACAACTGAAGACAACGTGGAGTGACCGAGCGTCTCTGCCAATGTACACGGCACAGCGTGCGGCCCCCATTACCATAACTAGGCCCTGGAATACATTCATAGTCATCTTTATACACATGAACGCTCAGCTCAGCCGAGAGTACATGCTTCTTTATTTGGGAGGGAGAACAATTCGCTATGTTTGACGGCAGCTTATGTCCTGTGGGAAGAAATGATCAGACGTGTATATCCAGCGTCCAGGATCTCATAACAACCAATCACAGCTCAGCTCTCAGCCCATAACAACCAATCACAGCTCAGCTCTCAGCCCATAAGAACCAATCACAGCTCAGCTCTCAGCCCGTAACAACCAATCACAGCTCAGCTCTCAGCTCGTAACAACCAATCACAGCTCAGCTCTCAGCCCGTAACAACCAATCATAGCTCAGCTCTCAGCCCATAACAACCAATCACAGCTCAGCTCTGAGCCCGTAACAACCAATCATAGCTCAGCTCTCAGTCTATAGCAACCAACCACAGCTCAGCTCTCAGCCCATAACAACCAACCACAGCTCAGCTCTCAGCCCATAGTAACCAATCACAGCTCAGCTCTCAGACCATAACAACCAATCACAGCTCAGCTCTCAGACCATAACAACCAATCACAGCTCAGCTCTCAGTCCATAACAACAAATCACAGCTCAGCTCTCAGCCCATAACAACCAATCACAGCTCAGATTTCAGCCCATCTTAATGATCTCTGGTAAAGTGAAAGCTTAGCTGTGATTGGTTGTTATTGGCTGAGAGCTGAGCTGTGATTAGTTGTTATGGGCTGAGAGCTGAGCTATGATTGGTTGTTACGGGCTAAGAGCTGAGCTGTGATTGGTTGTTATGGGCTGAGAGCTGAGCTGTGATTGGTTGTTACGGGCTAAGAGCTGAGCTGTGATTGGTTACTATGGGCTGAGAGCTGAGCTGTGATTGGTTGTTATGGGCTGAGATCTGAGCTGTGATTGGTTGCTATGGGCTGAGAGCTGAGCTGTGATTGGTTGTTATGGGCTGAGAGCTGAGCTGTGATTGGTTGTTATGGGCTGAGATCTGAGCTGTGATTGGTTGCTATGGGCTGAGAGCTGAGCTGTGATTGGTTGTTACGGGCTAAGAGCTGAGCTGTGATTGGTTGTTATGGGCTGAGAGCTGAGCTGTGATTGGTTGTTACGGGCTAAGAGCTGAGCTGTGATTGGTTACTATGGGCTGAGAGCTGAGCTGTGATTGGTTGTTATGGGCTGAGATCTGAGCTGTGATTGGTTGCTATGGGCTGAGAGCTGAGCTGTGATTGGTTGTTACGGGCTAAGAGCTGAGCTGTGATTGGTTGTTATGGGCTGAGAGCTGACCTGTGATTGGTTGTTACGGGCTAAGAGCTGAGCTGTGATTGGTTACTATGGGCTGAGAGCTGAGCTGTGATTGGTTGTTATGGGCTGAGATCTGAGCTGTGATTGGTTGTTATGGGCTGAGAGCTGAGCTGTGATTGGTTGTTACGGGGTAAGAGCTGAGCTGTGATTGGTTGCTATGGGCTGAGAGCTGAGCTGTGATTGGTTGTTACGGGCTAAGAGCTGAGCTGTGATTGGTTGCTATGGGCTGAGAGCTGAGCTGTGATTGGTTGCTATGGACAACACCAGGCGGTTTTGGTCTCAGGCAGGTTGATCAGTCTGGGCCCCTGGGTTCAGGAGGTTGCAGGCTCTGGTTTTGGCAGGAGTGCCACCTTAAGTTATTTGTCCCAGTCCAGTTCTCTCTCTGGGTTTCCGGATGACATTCCAGAATGTTCTCCAGTGCCATTGAGGTTTCCGTCCATCCCAGGAGCCTTTTGACACCTTTATATGATGCAACGTTCCCTTATCATCTGTCATCTCAAAGGTCTGTTCAGACATCGCTGTGATTTACTGATCCGGATAAAACATTGATAAAAACTCTGAGGGGAAAAAGTCGGAGATTATCTAAATTACCATCTAATAAACCACGAAATGTATCTCCTTCAGGCGTGAGCAGGTCCTGGGGTCACAGGTAATGGGGGCATTTATATACCAATCAGCCAGAACAATAAAAAAAACCCTGCCTAATATTGTGTACATCCCCCACATTCTCTGACCCATTGATGCTTGGACCCCATAGACCTGCAATGTGATCCTTGAGGTCTGGACCCCATAGATCTGTGACGTGCCCCTGAGGTCTGGACCCCATAGACCTGTGATGTGCCCCTGAGATCTGGACCCCATAGACCTGTGATGTGACGCCTGAGGCCTGGACCCCATAGACCTGTGATGTGACGCCTGAGGCCTGGATCCCATAGACCTGTGATGTGACCCCTGAGGTCTGGACCCCATAGACCTGTGATGTGACCCCTGAGGTCTGGACCCCATAGACCTGTGATGTGACGCCTGAGGTCTGGACCCCATAGACCTGTGATGTGACGCCTGAGGCCTGGATCCCATAGACCTGTGATGTGACCCCCTGAGGTCTGGACCCCATAGCCCTGTGATGTGACCCCTGAGGTCTGGACCACATAGACCTGTGACATGCCCCTGAGGACTGGATCCCATAGTCCTGTGATGTGACCCCTGAGGTCTGGACCCCATAGACCTGTTACGTACCCTGAGATCTGGACCCCATAGACCTGTGATGTGACCCCTGAGGCCTGGACCCCATAGACCTGTGACATGCCCCTGAGGACTGGACCCCATAGACCTGTGATGTGACCCCTGAGGCCTGGATCCCATATACCTGTGACTTCCCCCTGAGGTCTGGACTAGAGATGAGCGAACTTTTCAAAAATTAGATTCGGCCGATTTGCCGAATTTTCCAATAAAGTTTGTTTCGATCCAAATTTTTCGTGGTGAATCTATATTAAAAAAAGGCTATTTATGGCCTACATACAGCCTCTATAGGGGTATAGGACACTTTGCTGTGTTATAAAACGCATATGGAGTGTGCTGGGGTAGTGAAATAATACTGTTATTCAGAATAACATGCACATTACCGGCATCGCTCTTAGAATCACTGCCGCACAGCAGCACAATGACAGAGCCTGGTGGTGGCATCAGTGTCAGGAGACCATATAGTGGATGAATGACATAGCGTGGAGGTGTTGGCAGCATGAGGACACAATATAGTGGCTGAATGACACAGCGTGGAGGTGTTGTCAGCATGAGGAGACCATATAGTGGATGAATGACACAGCGTGGAGGTGTTGGCAGCATGAGGAGACCATATAGTGGCTGAATGACACAGCGTGGAGGTGTTGGCAGCATGAGGACACCATATAGTGGCTGAATTACACAGCGTGGAGGTGTTGACAGCATGAGGAGACCATATAGTGGATGAATGACACAGCGTGGAGGTGTTGGCAGCATGAGGAGACCATATAGTGGCTGAATTACACAGCGTGGAGGTGTTGACAGCATGAGGAGGACATATAGTGGATGAATGACACAGCATGGAGGTGTTGGCAGCATGAGGAGACCATATAGTGGCTGAATGACACAGCATGGAGGTGTTGGCAGCATGAGGAGACCATATAGTGACTGAATGACACAGCGTGGAGGTGTTGACAGCATGAGGAGACCATATAGTGACTGAATGACACAGCGTGGAGGTGTTGGCAGCATGAGGAGACCATATAGTGGCTGAATGACACAGCGTGGAGGTGTTGGCAGCATGAGGAGACCATATAGTGGATGAATGACACAGCCTGGAGGTGTTGGCAGCATGAGGACACCATATAGTGGCTGACACAGTGTGGAGGTGTTGGCAGCATGAGGAGACCATATAGTGGCTGAATGACACAGCATGGAGGTGTTGGCAGCATGAGGAGACCATATAGTGACTGAATGACACAGCATGGAGGTGTTGGCAGCATGAGGAGACCATATAGTGACTGAATGACACAGTGCGGAGCTGTTGGCAGCATGAGGAGACCATATAGTGGCTGAATGACACAGCCTGGAGGTGTTGGCAGCATGAGGACACCATATAGAGGCTGAATGACAAAGCGTGGAGGTGTTGGCAGCATGAGGAGATCATATAGTGGCTGAATGACAGAGCCTGGAGGTGTTGGCAGCATGAGGAGACCACATAGTGGCTGAATGACACAGCGTGGAGGTGTTGGCAGCATGAGGAGACCATATAGTGACTAAATGACACAGCGTGGAGGTGTTGGCAGCATGAAGAGACCATATAGTGACTGAATGACACAGCGTGGAGGTGTTGGCAGCATGAGGGGACCATATAGTGACTGAATGACACAGCGTGGAGGTGTTGGCAGCATGAGGAGACCATATAGTGGCTGAATGACACAGCGTGGAGGTGTTGGCAGCATGAAGAGACCATATAGTGGCTGAATGGCACAGCGTGGAGGTGTTGGCAGCATGAAGAGACCATATAGTGACTGAATGACACAGTGTGGAGGTGTTGGCAGCATGAGGAGACCATATAGTGACTGAATGACACAGCGTGGAGGTGTTGGCAGCATGAGGAGACCATATAGTGGCTGAATGACACAGCGTGGAGATGTTGGCAGCATGAGGAGACCATATAGTGGCTGAATGACACAGCGTGGAGGTGTTGGCAGCATGAGGAGACCATATAGTGGATGAATGGCACAGCGTGGAGGTGTTGGCAGCATGAGGAGACCATATAGTGACTGAATGACACAGCGTGGAGGTGTTGGCAGCATGAGGAGACCATATAGTGGCTGAATGACACAGCGTGGAGGTGTTGGCAGCATGAGGAGACCATATAGTGGATGAATGGCACAGCCCGGAGTTGCCAGCAGCATGAGCAGGCACTAGGCCTTCACAATCCCTAAAATTAAAAGATGAATTAAGAAATTTAAACCGAAGTTTTGGATAGCGGGTGCTACCTATGAGAAAATTTGAAATTACCAGACCAAGGCCCCACAACGGCATCAGTAACCCATATATTGCCTGAATGACACAGCCTGGAGTGGGCTGATGCACGAGTACAAACCAGGGCTTCACAATCCCCCCGAAAAAACACCACAATTTTAGAATTTTTTAAAAAAGATTTTGGATAGCGGGTGCTACCTATGAGAAAATTTGAAATTAACAGACCCAGGCCCAGCAGCGCCATCATTTTTTGATTTGAAATTTAAAACAACCTTTGCGTGTCCCAGACCCCAGCGTGTGGGTACGAAGGACCAAATCCAACAAGCCCCCACAGGGCTCATGTGGCCGTGAGATTTAGGCGCAACGTCTCCATTGCCCTGACCGGCCATTGTTTCCAAGACTTCTCGCCAAGGCAAACCATGTGAAGAACAACGTGACACCGCCGTGACCTGCACACATGGAAGAGCTACTGAGACTTGTCCGGGCAGTGGAGGCTTAAGACACAGAGGAGGATGTGGAGGCGGAGTAGCACACTGTCGCAGGACCAACGGGCAGCATTGAGTACACACCAGGGCTTCAGAATCCCAAAGAAAAAACAACCATTTTTAAAATAATTTTAAGAATATTTAGGACAGTGGGTGCTATCTATATGTTGCATGAATGACACACCCTGGAGTTCAGTAGCGAGGAAGAAAAAAACCTTTCAAAGGGCGCTGCTGTTGTCCTGGTGAGATGAAGATAAGAAGCCTGAGACAGAAATATTTTGCAAGGTATAGCTTCTTTATTGGTGCAGAATCATAGCAAGCAGGGATACAGACTGTATATCTCTCCAGGACTGGCTAATCCTGTCCTGTACCCTGGGCTTAGCAGCTGCATCCGGTGGACTATCATCTATACCACTAACCCCACTGTGGGTCTACATGCAAGTTTTTTGCTTGCTCAAGGTGCGCATCCATTACCTACTCTTCGACTAACCCCCCCCCCCCCCCCACCTGTCATCAACGGTATCACACTAGGCGCCTTCCCGTCGGTCTTTCCTTTTTTTGCTCTTTTCAGACACCCTGGTGTTGGCTGATGCATGAATACACACTAGGGCTTCACAACCTCTCAAAAAACACACAACAATTGTAGAAATTTATGAAGAAGACTTTTGGATAGCGGGTGCTACCTATGAGAGAATTGGAAATTCCCAGACCCAGGCCCAGCAGCGCCATCAGTAAACCATATATTGCCTGAATGACACAGGCTGGAGTTGGCTGATGCATGAGTACGCACCAAAGCTTCACAATTTTTGACGAAAAATGTTAACGAAAATTTAGGACAGCGAGTGCTCTCTATATATTACCAGAATGACGCAGCCTGGAGTTGGCTGCAGCATGAGGAGACCATTGAAATGTGGGATTTTTTTATTTGAAATTTAAATCAACATTTATGTCCCGGACCCAGCCGCGTGGGTACAAAGGACCTAATATCACAAGCACCCACAGGGCTCATGTGGCCATAAGATGTAGGCGCAACGTCTCCATAGCCCTAACCGGCCATTTTTGGTTTTTGTACCTTTGTTTAAGAACAAGAGCATATCCAAGATCCCAGAAGACTCTATAAAAGACATTCTTCTATAAAAGAATTTTTTATGAAATAAAGAAGCAGAGTTCATCCCTCTGCGTATTTAAAAAACAAAATGTACTTAAAAAAATCCCACGCAACAATCGTTCAATGGTGTAATGGTTATTATTGTGGAAAATTCAAGTTTATTACTGTGATAATTAGCAGAAAATTTGAAAAAAACAATACCCAAAAATGTTTAATAACCCCATACATTGCACCATAAAAGTTGAAATTTAAATTAAGCAGGTATGTATGTATTTCAAAAATCCTAAAATTAAAGGCCCAAGCCCAGAAGCATCATGAAGTCAAGTAGTTCCTGAAAGACACAGGAGCAGTCAGGAGTGGGCATCAGCAGTACCCAAGAGGCTTTAATAACCCCTTACATTGCACGATCACTCGCGAGATCGAGCAATAACAGGTGTGTTATGCCCTCAGATGTCCGGGGCTGCACGCGCGCTACACTGAATGGACCAGCGTGTGTCTATCCTTCACCGACAGGTGCGGGTAACCCGCTGAACCCCGTTCGCGATAGGGATCAGGGATTGCAATTATTTGCCAGGAAAGAAGAATCACAACTAAGCTCGGGTCATAAGCTCGGGTTTATTAAGTCCCTGCCCTTTGTACACACCGCATGTCTCTACTACCGATTGGATGGTTTAGTGAGGTCCTTGGATCGGCCCCGGCGGGGTAGGAGAAGGCCCTAGCAGAGAACCGAGAATTTAAAGATCATTGTTGAAATTTGCATCAAGCATGTATTAGCTACTGCTAATCATCTAAAAATTGAAGGCCCAAGGCCTGAGGCATCAGGGAGGCAAGTAGTTCCTGAAAGACACAGAATGAGTCAGGAGCAGGCAATCGCAGTACCCAAGTGGGTTTCATAACCCCTTACATTTAAAGATCAATGTTGAAATGTGCATTAAGCATGTATTTAGCTACTGCTAAACATCCAAAAATTAAAGGCCCAAGGCCAGAAGCATCAGTGACGCATGCAATTCCTGAAAGACACAGGATGAGCCAGGAGCAGGCAATCGCAGTACCAAAGAGGGTTTCATAACCCTAATTGATAACCCAAGAGGGTTTCATAACCAACCATAATTGGGAAATGTTGATGTAGCAGCATGGTCAATCTACTCTGAGGCATCTGGCATTGGTGGCTGGAAATCCTGGCTGATCCATCCCTGATTCATCTTGACAAACGTCAGTCTCTCGACATTTTTAGTGGACTGACGAGTTTGCCTTGGGGTGACTATGGCCCCGGCCACACTATACACCGGCTCTGATGGCACACTACTGGCCGGGTAGGACAGCTTTTCCAGGGCAAACTCTGCTAGTTGTGGCCATAAATCAAGTTTGGCTGCCCAGAAGTCCAGCGGATCTTCAATGGTTGTTGGCATGGGCATATCAAGGTATACCACCACCTGCTGGTTCGGTTCAGGTCCTGCTCCATGTCTACCTGCTGCTGATGAGTTGCTTCACTATGCGGGTGTGTCACGATGCCGGCTGGCAGGTAGTGGATCCTCTGTGCCAGAGAGGGATTGG
This sequence comes from Hyla sarda, assembly GCF_029499605.1. Taxonomy (NCBI): domain Eukaryota; kingdom Metazoa; phylum Chordata; class Amphibia; order Anura; family Hylidae; genus Hyla; species Hyla sarda. The sequence goes on from NW_026607781.1 coordinate 536,087, forward strand.
CGTGGACCGTGCTAGAGGATCGGTTCTAAGTCACTACTGGTTTTCACCAGAGCCCGCCGCAAAGCGGGATGGTCTTGCTGCGGCGGTAGTGACCAGGTCGTATCCCCTAGCAACGGCTCAACCTCTCTGGCTGCTGAAGATAGGCGCGGTACAAGGGAGTAGACAGAAGCAAGGTCGGACGTAGCAGAAGGTCGGGGCAGGCAGCAAGGATCGTAGTCAGGGGCAACGGCAGGAGGTCTGGAACACAGGCTAGGAACACACAAGGAAACGCTTTCACTGGCACTAAGGCAACAAGATCCGGCGAGGGAGTGAAGGGGAAGTGAGGTGATATAGGGAAGTGCACAGGTGTAAACACTAATTGGAACCACTGCGCCAATCAGCGGCGCAGTGGCCCTTTAAATCGCAAAGACCCGGCGCGCGCGCGCCCTAGGGAGCGGGGCTGCGCGCGCCGGGACAGAACTGACGGAGAGCGAGTCAGGTACGGGAGCCGGGGTGCGCATCGCGAGCGGGCGCTACCCGCATCGCGAATCGCATCCCGGCCAGAGGCGGCATCGCAGCGCCCCGGGTCCGTGGAACCGACCGGAGCGCTGCAGTGAGAGGAGTGTAGCGAGCGCTCCGGGGAGGAGCGGGGACCCGGAGCGCTCGGCGTAACAGTACCCCCCCCCTTGGGTCTCCCCCTCTTCTTGGAGCCTGAGAACCTGAGGACCAGACTTTTGTCCAGGATATTGTCCTCAGGTTCCCAGGACCTCTCTTCAGGACCACAACCCTCCCAATCCACTAGAAAGAAGGTTTTCCCTCTGACCTTTTTAGATGCTAAAATTTCTCTGACGGAGAAGATGTCCGAGGAGCCGGAGACAGGAGTGGGGGAAACAGATTTGGGAGAGAAACGGTTAATGATAAGTGGTTTAAGAAGAGAAACATGAAAGGCATTAGGAATACGAAGAGAAGGAGGAAGAAGAAGTTTGTAAGAGACAGGATTAATCTGGCGCAAAATCTTGAAAGGACCAAGATAGCGTGGTCCCAACTTATAGCTAGGGACACGGAAGCGGACATATTTGGCGGAGAGCCATACCTTGTCTCCAGGGGAAAAAATGGGAGGAGCTCTTCTTTTCTTATCCGCGAATCTCTTCATGCGTGAAGAAGCCTGTAAGAGAGAATTTTGGGTCTCTCTCCATATGATGGAAAGATCACGAGAAATTTCATCCACAGCGGGCAGACCAGAGGGCAAGGGGGTAGGGAGGGGGGGAAGAGGGTGACGGCCGTACACCACGAAAAACGGGGATTTGGAGGAAGATTCAGAGATTCTGAAATTATACGAGAATTCGGCCCAAGGTAGAAGATCTGCCCAGTCATCCTGGCGGGAGGAAACAAAATGTCGTAAATAGTCACCCAAGATCTGGTTAATTCTTTCTACTTGTCCATTGGATTGAGGATGGTATGCAGAAGAAAAATTTAATTTAATCTTGAGTTGTTTACAGAGAGCCCTCCAGAATTTAGACACAAATTGGACGCCTCTATCCGAGACGATCTGCGTAGGCAACCCGTGAAGACGAAAAATGTGTACAAAAAATTGTTTAGCCAACTGAGGCGCTGAAGGAAGACCAGGAAGAGGGATGAAATGCGCCATTTTGGAGAATCGATCAACGACCACCCAAATAACAGTGTTGCCATGGGATGGGGGTAAGTCAGTAATAAAATCCATACCAATCAGAGACCAAGGTTGTTCGGGAACAGGCAGAGGAAGAAGAAAACCAGCGGGCTTCTGGCGAGGAGTTTTATCCCGGGCACAGATAGTGCAGGCTCGCACAAAGTCCACCACATCAGTCTCTAGAGTCGGCCACCAATAGAAGCGAGAGATGAGTTGCACAGATTTCTTGATGCCCGCATGACCTGCGAGATGGGAGGAGTGACCCCATTTGAGGATTCCGAGGCGTTGGCGTGGAGAAACAAAGGTCTTTCCTGGAGGAGTTTGCCTGATGGAGGCTGGAGAAGTGGAAATCAGGCAGTCAGGAGGAATGATGTGTTGAGGGGAGAGTTCAATTTCAGAAGCATCTGAGGAACGAGAGAGAGCATCGGCCCTAATGTTCTTATCAGCAGGCCGAAAGTGAATTTCAAAGTTAAATCGGGCAAAGAACAGAGACCACCTGGCCTGACGAGGATTCAGCCGTTGGGCAGACTCGAGGTATGAGAGGTTCTTGTGATCGGTGTAAATAATAACTGGAAATCTTGATCCCTCCAGCAGATGCCTCCATTCCTCAAGTGCTAATTTAATGGCTAGAAGCTCTCGATCCCCGATGGAGTAGTTCCTCTCCGCCGGAGAGAAGGTCCTAGAAAAAAACCCACAAGTAACAGCATGCCCGGAAGAGTTTTTTTGTAGAAGGACAGCTCCAGCTCCCACTGAGGAGGCATCAACCTCCAATAGGAAGGGTTTAGATGGGTCAGGTCTGGAGAGCACGGGAGCCGAAGAGAAGGCAGACTTGAGTCGTTTAAAGGCGTCTTCCGCTTGAGGAGGCCAAGACTTGGGATCGGCATTTTTTTTGGTTAAAGCCACAATGGGAGCCACAATGGTAGAAAAATGTGGAATAAATTGCCTGTAATAATTGGCGAACCCCAAAAAACGTTGGATGGCACGGAGTCCGGAGGGGCGTGGCCAATCTAAGACGGCAGAGAGTTTATCTGGATCCATTTGTAGTCCCTGGCCAGAGACCAAGTATCCTAGAAAAGGAAGAGATTGGCATTCAAACAGACATTTCTCAATTTTAGCATAGAGTTGATTGTCACGAAGTCTCTGAAGAACCATACGGACATGCTGGCGGTGTTCTTCTAGATTGGCCGAAAAAATTAGGATATCATCAAGATATACAACAACACAGGAGTATAACAGATCACGAAAAATTTCATTAACAAAGTCTTGGAAGACAGCAGGGGCGTTGCACAGGCCAAAGGGCATGACCAGATACTCAAAGTGTCCATCTCTGGTGTTAAATGCTGTTTTCCACTCATCCCCCTCTCTGATGCGGATGAGGTTATAGGCGCCTCTTAAGTCCAATTTAGTAAAGATGTGGGCACCTTGGAGGCGATCAAAGAGTTCAGAGATGAGGGGTAAGGGGTAGCGGTTCTTAACCGTGATTTTATTAAGTCCGCGGTAGTCAATGCAAGGACGTAGAGAGCCATCTTTTTTGGACACAAAGAAAAATCCGGCTCCGGCAGGAGAGGAGGATTTACGGATAAAGCCCTTTTTTAGATTCTCCTGGACGTATTCAGACATGGCAAGAGTCTCTGGGGCAGAGAGAGGATAAATTCTGCCCCGGGGTGGAGTAGTGCCCGGGAGGAGGTCGATAGGACAATCATAAGGCCTGTGAGGAGGTAGAGTCTCCGCTTGTTTTTTGCAGAAAACATCCGCGAAGTCCATATAGGCCTTAGGGAGACCGGTTACTGGAGGAACCACAGAGTCACGGCAAGGGGTACTGGGAACCGGTTTTAGACAGTCCTTGGAACAAGAGGGCCCCCAACTCTTGATCTCCCCAGTGGACCAATCCAGGGTTGGGGAATGAAGTTGAAGCCAGGGAAGTCCAAGGAGAATTTCCGAGGTGCAATTGGGGAGGACCAAAAGTTCAATCCTCTCGTGATGAGATCCGATGCTCATTAGAAGGGGCTCCGTGCGGAAACGTATGGAACAGTCCAATCTTTCATTGTTTATACAATTGATGTAAAGGGGTCTGGTGAGACTGGTCACTGGGATGTTGAACCTGTTGACGAGAGAGGCCAAAATAAAATTTCCTGCAGATCCAGAGTCCAAGAAGGCCACAGAAGAGAAGGAGAAGGCAGAGGCTGACATCTGCACAGGCACAGTAAGACGTGGAGAAGCAGAGTGGACATCAAGGATTGTCTCACCTTTGTGCGGAGTCAGGGTACGTCTTTCCAGGCGGGGAGGGCGGATAGGACAATCCCTCAGGAAGTGTTCGGTACTAGCACAGTACAGGCAGAGGTTCTCCATGCGGCGTCGTGTCCTCTCTTGAGATGTCAGGCGAGACCGGTCGACCTGCATAGCCTCCACGGCGGGAGGCACAGGAACAGATTGCAGGGAACCAGAGGAGAGAGGAGCCGAGGAGAAGAAACGCCTCGTGCGAACAGAGTCCATATCTTGGCGGAGCTCCTGACGCCTTTCGGAAAAACGCATGTCAATGCGAGTGGCTAGGTGAATAAGTTCATGAAGATTAGCAGGCATTTCTCGTGCGGCCAGAACATCTTTAATGTTGCTGGATAGGCCTTTTTTAAAGGTCGCGCAGAGGGCCTCATTGTTCCAGGATAATTCAGAAGCAAGAGTACGGAATTGTACGGCATACTCGCCAACGGAAGAACTACCCTGGACCAGGTTCAACAGGGCAGTCTCAGCAGAAGAGGCTCGGGCAGGTTCCTCAAAGACACTTCGAATTTCCGAGAAGAAGGAGTGTACAGAGGCAGTGACGGGGTCATTGCGGTCCCAGAGCGGTGTGGCCCAAGCCAGGGCTTTTCCAGACAGCAGGCTGACTACGAAAGCCACCTTAGACCTTTCAGTGGGGAACTGGTCCGACATCATCTCCAAGTGTAATGAACATTGGGAAAGGAAGCCACGGCAAAACTTAGAGTCCCCATCAAATTTATCCGGCAAGGATAGTCGTAGTCCAGAAGCGGCCACTCGCTGCGGGGGAGGTACAGGAGCTGGCGGAGGAGATGGTTGCTGGAGCTGTGGTAGTAACTGTTGTAGCATAACAGTCAGTTGAGACAGCTGTTGGCCTTGTTGCGCAATCTGTTGTGACTGCTGGGCGACCACCGTGGTGAGGTCAGCGACAACTGGCAGAGGAACTTCAGCGGGATCCATGGCCGGATCTACTGTCACGATGCCGGCTGGCAGGTAGTGGATCCTCTGTGCCAGAGAGGGATTGGCGTGGACCGTGCTAGAGGATCGGTTCTAAGTCACTACTGGTTTTCACCAGAGCCCGCCGCAAAGCGGGATGGTCTTGCTGCGGCGGTAGTGACCAGGTCGTATCCCCTAGCAACGGCTCAACCTCTCTGGCTGCTGAAGATAGGCGCGGTACAAGGGAGTAGACAGAAGCAAGGTCGGACGTAGCAGAAGGTCGGGGCAGGCAGCAAGGATCGTAGTCAGGGGCAACGGCAGGAGGTCTGGAACACAGGCTAGGAACACACAAGGAAACGCTTTCACTGGCACTAAGGCAACAAGATCCGGCGAGGGAGTGAAGGGGAAGTGAGGTGATATAGGGAAGTGCACAGGTGTAAACACTAATTGGAACCACTGCGCCAATCAGCGGCGCAGTGGCCCTTTAAATCGCAAAGACCCGGCGCGCGCGCGCCCTAGGGAGCGGGGCTGCGCGCGCCGGGACAGAACTGACGGAGAGCGAGTCAGGTACGGGAGCCGGGGTGCGCATCGCGAGCGGGCGCTACCCGCATCGCGAATCGCATCCCGGCCAGAGGCGGCATCGCAGCGCCCCGGGTCCGTGGAACCGACCGGAGCGCTGCAGTGAGAGGAGTGTAGCGAGCGCTCCGGGGAGGAGCGGGGACCCGGAGCGCTCGGCGTAACAGGGTGAAGAAAGGTACTCATCAGCGACTGTAGACTCAGGCTGCTGCTGAATGAGCTGGTACTGCTCCTGCCACCCCTCCCCTCCCCAGCAGCCATGGCAGTGGAAGGTGAGCGCAGAGGGCCCTCCCGAGTCAGACTTGTGAGTGGATGGACCATGTGACCGATAGGCATCAGCCAACTGACTACGTAGACTCTCTCTGTAGTAGGTCAGTTTGTCCTCCCTCTCAGTGGGTGTAAAAAAGGCCCCCATTCTGGGATGGTAGCAAGGGTCTAATAAGGTGGAGATCCAGAAGTCATCCCGCTGATGAATTTTAACAATTCAGGGGTCACTACGCAAACAACTGAGCATGCATCGTGCCATTTGCGGCAGTGACTCGGAGGGACTACCTGCCTCCATCTCCACTGCATACTGCCACGGTGTGTCTGGGTCCTCTGTCTCAACCAGATCCTCTGGCTGCTCCTGCTCCTCCTCTCCTGTCCGAAGACTAGAAACACCGGCCATCTCATCCAACCTAAACTGTGCTCCGCTCTGCCCCTCATCATCCTCCTCCTCCAGTTCAGCCCCTACAGGGCCCATGTAGCCTGGAGATGTAGGTGCAACGTCTCCATTGCCGTGACCGGCCATGGTTTCAATCATTTGTTGTAGGAAATGTAGGAGTGGAATTACATCGTTCATGGCGTAATCCAGGCGACTCACAAATAATGTGGCTTCCTCAACGGGCCTCAGCAAACGGCAGGTGTCACGTATGAGCTTCCACTGGTTCACATTGAAGTTACACAGGGGAGTACTCCTATCTGCTTGGATCATCAAGAAATCGGTGATGGCTTTTCTTTGTTCGTATAGTCTGTCCAACATATGGAGGGGGGAATTCCAATGTGTGGCAATGTCACAAATAAGACTATGTTGTGGGATACCGTTCTGACGCTGCAGCTCAAGGAAGGTGTGATTGGCGGTGTACGAGTGGCTGAAGTGCATGCACAGTTTCCTTGCCATTTTCAGGATGTTTTGCAAATGGGGTGAAGACTTGAGGAAGTGCTTGACAACCAGATTCAACACGTGTGCCATGGCAGGGCGCATGTTTCACACTACCTTGTCGCAGCGCGGACACAATGTTCTTACCGTTGTCGGTCACCATGGTTCCCATTTCCAGATTTCGTGGAGTAAGCCATACTCGGATTTCTTTACGAATGAACTTTATCAGTTCCTCCCCTGTGTGACTCCGTTCGCCAAGGCAAACCATGGGAAGAACAGCTTGACACCGCCGTGCCCTACACACATGGTACGATGAAGGGCTACCAAGATTTGGACGTGCAGTGGAGGCCGAGAACACGGTGGAGGATGAGGAGGCGGCGTCTCACACTGTAACAGGACCAACTGCTTGGGAGCGAGAGCGTGGAGGAGGAGGCGGTGTGACCTGTCCAAGTTGCTGTTGTGGCTGTGCAGGAACCACATTTACCCAGTGAGCCGTAAAAGACAAGTATTGTCCCTGCCCATAGTTACAGCTCCACACGTCGGCACTGCCGTGCACTTTTGTACACACCGACAGGCTCAAGGACTGGCCCACCTTCTCTTGTACAAACTTATGCAGGGCTGGTACTGCCTTCTTCGCAGAGAAATGACGGCTTGGGACTCTCCACCTCAGCTCGGCACAAGCCATCAATTCCCTGAAAGCTGCAGAGTCCACCACTTGAAAAGGGAGGGACTGTAACACCAGCAACTTGGACAGGAGAACATTCAACTTCTTTGTTGGATGAGTGGGCGCATACTGTTGTCTCTTGGACATGGCTTCGCCGATGGATTGTTGGCGGAATGGCTGACTAAATGCGGGAGAAGCAGGAGTGACAGAAGGAGGGTCTGACACAATGCTCCCTTCGGCTGAGGTGGTGCAGCCTTGGCTGGATGAAGGAGGGAGCGGATGGCCACTGGCAGCAGGCTGGACCACTACATCGGAGCCACGGTTCTCCCAGGCCGCTTTATGGTGGCGTAGCATATGAGGATGCAGGGCCGTGGTGCTGACATTGGGACCCTGGCCACGCTTCACCTTCTGCCGACAGATCTTGCATGTGGCTACGTGAACCTCCTCCGGATGCTTGATGAAAAACTTCCACACCGCCGAGTAGTTGATTTTCCCACCCGCAGTCCGCACTAATTGACTGCTACTAGCACCTTCTCCAGGAACTCCTGTTCCACTACCTCCCGGAAAAGTAGGCTGCCGCAAAGCAGGTGGTCTCCCCCGGGCACGTTTGGCTCCTGAATTTCCACTCCTGCCACCACGCTGACTGCCAACCATGCTACCACCTTGCTGCCTCAAGGGCAACCTGTAACTCTCTTCTACTGATGATGATGAAGCCCCTTCTGCACCCGGCTCCCTACTGCGATCGGCTTCATCATCATCCACAGTTGTGTGCACGTCACTGATGTCCTCCTCAGGTTCCCCAACAGTGTCTGCTTCAGGACCCTGAACACTTGCAACACCGCCTCCCACGTCACTCTCCGCATCACTACTTGGCCGCCTAGTGGAGCAAGCGACGCATGTCTCCTCCTCTTCTTGGCTGTCCAGTAGCTGCTGACTGTCCTCTATTAGATCGTCCTCAGTAAATAGTGGAGCTGAACCCACAGCATAAGATACTTCTGTAGGAGAGGGAACAGCATAGGACAAAGTCAATGGGAGGACACGGACTGCTCCCGGGCCATGCCAACTGAGGGTTGTGTCTGAGGAACCCACCGACTGTTGATTGGGGGTGTCAGATGTCACTTTTGATGATGTGGATGAGCGTGTTAACCAATCGATGATGGCAGATGGGTTGCTGGTGGAGACATGACTGCTGGCTGATAACGGGAGCTCAGGCCTCTCACTGCGACTCCTGCTGCCACTCACCCCAAGTCTGCTGCCAACTCTGCCTGAAGTATTTAGGCCTCTGCCACTCCTCTGTGTACGTCCTGGCACTTCTCTGCCTTACATATGTGGTGTCCCGGTACTGCATCCTATGCGGTCCCTTTATGTGTATGGGTCCCCATAGCCAGAGTCCCTAGGACGTAGGGGTCTATGTTGTATAGTCTACCCCTTGTCACCTCTATTCCATCTAGTAAACCAGTAACTTATGCAAGGTTTATGTAAATATAGTTATGTAAATGTAAATGAATAGTTAATTACCTGTGCGTAGCGTGCCAGGACCTGCGGGTCACGTGACTAGGTGAACTCTATGGTATTTCTGCTTGAGGACCTGTGGAGGTCCCTATGACATATGCAATCCCATCATTCTGTGTACGAGTGAATGACAGGTATTCGGACCAATCAGATTCACCCCGCCCCTGCCCATATAAGGGAGCGTCGGCCATTATTCTCTCTCTTGTTCCTGGGCTGTCAACCGAGAAGGACCTGCGCAGCTATTCTCGCAGTGAGTTAGGCCTGAGCCTTGCGGCGACAGCTGATCAATGCTAAATCGAGAGTGTATCAAGCACCAGACACTCTGCAGCATCACCGGACCTAATCTAACCCCTAAATCCGGACGGATCTGCAATATCTACCCTAAATTCAGAGACTTTCTAAATATCTCAAGGTCCGCAACAACTGTCAGTCACTGAGCGATATAAGGACTGTTATATTAGACTGTTACTGTGCCTTGGATGTACTGTAAGCACTTAAGTAAAGTTGTTCAAATTCAAGTGAAATCTCCTTGTGGACCTTCAGTCATTTCATGCACCTATCGTTACTGGGAAGGGCGGCGATAGGCCGGAGAATTACCTCAGCATACCAGCCCTCAGCCTGGCGTCACGAACTATACCCCTCATATACCGAGACAATATCCCCACTACTATTCACCCCCCAAGGGGTACCACAAAGCCTTTTTGGCGTTGCATGAACAGGATACGGGTGTGCGCCTACTACAGTCGCCATTAGTGAAAGTGTACTCCCCCCCAGAAAAAGAACTTTATTCATGTGCTGTAAACCATGTTGCTGTGTATTGGAACGGTGCTTGTGGTGCACCACACAAGGGGGCCAAGAGAAAAGTAAGGGGGGAGGCGAAAATTCTGTTACAACTAAAATGTGTAAACTGCGCAATGAGTTTATGCTGCGATCCTCTGGTCCGGTCGGCACAGGCTGAGCCGAACTGCTGCCGGAAAAGCGCGCGAAGAAAGCCTGTGCTGCGCCACGCCCTGCCCCTGGGCGTGGCCACAAAGTTGCTGTGTCGCAGCCAAAAAGGAACTCAGAGATACAGGAGTCCTTTCTGGAGGGACCGGAAGTCGGGGCTGCCTACTATAAAAGATGCCACGCACAGCGACCTCTTCTGTCTGCAGAGAGAGCTGGAGAGTACAGACATGGCGGAGAGCAGCGTTCCACGTGGTCAAGTTGGTAAAATGGCATCGGAAACACGGAAAGTTGTGGCAGTCGCAGCCCAACTTTTTCAAGAGCTTGCTGACCGTCTGCAGCGGTTGTCATTAGACGAAGAGGGGGCCTGCAATCTTCCCCCACTGCCTGATGATGACGACGACGATTGGCCAGAGACACCTCCAGCGAACAGTGCAGGGAAACCTGGAGGTGTGTCACCGGTGAGATTGTCCCCTCACCACAGGACCTGGGGCTCGTGGGCCGAGATCCCGTCGGAGGAGTCTGCTGTGAGTACCCCACCAGAGGCGGCCTATTCTTCCTCCTCCAGCCCTGATTTCATTTCTCGATCAAGCTTGCCAAGTGCACGACCGTACTCACCAAAATTGCCGCAATGGGTGTTCGGAGATGAGCCGGAGCTGATTGAGTACATGCACAGAGTACTTCAACCATTACCTGGGAAGCCACTCCCACCAATCCCAACTGCAGAAAGGGAAAGGGCCCATCAAGAAGCAGAGCTGGCCGAATTGATGGAAAAGCAAAAGGCGCGACACAAAGGACTCTACGCTCCAAAGCACGTACATTTGCCTTATGAAGAAAGAGTGCGGTATCAAGAAAATATCAAAGAAATGGAGGCATTGTACATCCGTAAATGGGATCACCCCCAAGAAGGGGAGGAGCCATTAGAAAGAAGAAGAGCAACTGTGGCCAAATTCGACAAGGTCAGAGGTTATGGGACACTCCTTGACTGCCACATTGGGCAGACCATCCTCGTAAACCGGCGAGCAGTGCAAAGGCCATATCTCCATAAGAAATTCTACACCTTGGAGGTGGGTGAAATTGTGGAGTACACCCCCGTCCAGAGCCTTTGTGGAGAATGGGCTGCAGCGGTCACCAGACAAACAGCCCCAACACAGCTTCCTTTCAAATATTTCCCGTCAACGGATTGGGAGTCCGATCCCTTCAACTTGAGGCCGACAAGTTCTGCTCCTAAAGCCTCCACCAGCGTACCCAAGGAGGGGGAGCTTAAAGAGTCAAGTCCACCATCTGCTATGTACAGTAAAGAGTTAAGTTCTTCATCTTCTTCATACCGTCGAGAGTCAAGTTCTGCACAGGGTGAAGAAAACAGGCCAAAGTTGCGGCCACCCAAGTCGGTACCTAGACCCTCTCAGAGCAGTGAGAGTTTGTCTAACCCTGAGGTACCCACAGATGTACCAAGGCCCTCTCGGAGCAGTGAGAGTTTGCCAGTTCCGGAGGTACCAACGAAAGGGTCATGGGTTGCTCCTAATTTGGAGATGGTGCTCAAGCCCTATTGCCCCACTGTGACCCCGGCTAGTAAGCCTATAACCCCTTCTCAAGCTGCCTTCCACAACTCCATCCTCACCAATGTGGTGTGGCAAAGCTATGTTATGTCTAATCCTGCCCCTGACGTTGGCAGATACAGAGGAACCAAGAGAGAGGCACTACAAGAGTAAAGAAGAACATCTTCTGAAGAGACTCTAAAGTAATGTCATGTTGTTTTTCTGTCTAACCATTTTGTCTTACAGCAACCAAGTTCAAGAATTGTGCCTAGCAGGACTGTGCTAAGATTGTTTCAGTTCAAAGTTCAGCAACGTAACCACTGAGCTTGTGCCTGACTATTAAGTCGAGACTCCTAGCCTGTAGGAGATTCATTAAGGACTGTACCCGGCTGAGTTGTGGTTAAGGCCGTGTTTACCTTTCCCTTCCTATGAACTCCTAGTGTAGGTGGACTGCTGATCCTTACACGCCACTTTGTATATTTTCCTTTAATTGGACTCTTAGTGTAGGTGGACTGCTGATCCTTACACGTCTGCTTTATGTATATACCAGCAGCTTCATAAGAACTCTTATGCTGAATGTTGCACTTATCGGGTGAATGCACCTGAAACATGTTGGAGTGTTGATAAATGTATAGTAAATATGTATATGGCTCTGTACACAGGAAGGTATCCTTGTGTCTGTGTACATAAGTAGTAAGTAAAGGTTGTGCATAGGAAAAAAGTAAGTTAGAGCTGTACACAGAAAATATCGAGACACTGCACGTGTACACTCAACACTAAAAACATAACTAATTCTTATACATATAAACGTATAAAATGCTAAAGGTGTTTCGTAGGTAACTCAACAGGGGACACCTCGGCTCCTCCGAGGGTAGTTTTATTGCTGTCGCCCATCGCTAGCACCTGTCTCAACAAAAACCGTAGGGAGGATTCCCCTTAAAATAGTACTTGTACACATAGTACTCTAGATTGCTAACTTAAATGTACTACCTCAAAATTTTCTAGTACATTCACCAAAATAAATATCGCACTTAAGAAAACACTTAAGGAATTTTAGCATATTGATACCCAGTTCCTGCCACTGTTAGGTACACTTCTTCTTCTCTTTCATTGCGTGTGTGAGATGCTCTGCCTGGCCAGTAGGTGCTCTTACTAATATAGAATTAAACACGTAATTCTAAGAATAAACTAGATAGGTTGTTTTAAAAGTGCTCTATGGGGTAAGTAGCGTGTAGCCGATAGACCCTATCAGCCAATCTTACTGTGACCTAGCTTCAGGCTAGCCAGTATACCTTTTGTGCACTAACAAGTAACTATTGCTTGGCAAATAAAATGTGTGAGATAATGCAAATGTTTAGTCAGCTTGAAACTAAATGTGTAGAGAGCTGTGCTAATGTTCAGTTTAGCCTCATAAAAATGGTATGGAGAGCTAGTAAAATGTCTTAGGAGCTAGCAACTACATGTCAGATAGCTGCCTAATTGTCTAGTAAACTTCAAAATGTATAATAGGTCTAATAAGATTATATAGGAAGCTAGAAACTAAAGGATAAATAGCTTCGTAAATGTCTAGATAGCATTAAAATGTCTAGATAGCATTGAAATGTCTAGATAGATTTCTATTGTCTAATCCAGATACTAGGAAAGGTATCAAAAGAATGTAAATGTGTTTAGTTTAATTAGGATGTACACAAGATGTATAGATCATCCTGTTTTATAGCATCCTGTTCTAGTGCTAGTCCCTCTGTCTCAGGGGACAGACGTCGAGGTCGACTTATCTTAAGTAAGGGGGTTTGTGGTGTCCCGGTACCACATCCTATGTGGTCGCTTTAGGTGTATGGGTCCCCATAGCCAGAGTTCCTAGGACGTAGGGGTCCATGTTGTATAGTCTACCCCTTGTCACCTCTATTCCATCTAGTAAACAGTAACTTATGCAAGGTTTATGTAAATATAGTTATATAAATGTAAATGAATAGTTAATTATCTGCACGTAGCGTGCCAGGACCTGCGGGTCACGTGACTAGGTGAACTCTATGGTATTTCTGCTTGAGGACCTGTGGAGGTCCCTATGACGTATGCAATCCCATCATTCTGTGTATGAGTGAATGACAGGTATTCAGACCAATCAGATTCACCCCGCCCCTGCCCATATAAGGGAGCGTCGGCCATTATTCTCTCTCTTGTTCCTGGGCTGTCAACCGAGAAGGACCTGCGCAGCTATTCTCGCAGTGAGTTAGGCCTGAGCCTTGCGGCGACAGCTGATCAATGCTAAATCGAGAGTGTATCAATCCCCAGACACTCTGCAGCATCACCGGACATAATCTAACCCCTAAATCCGGACGGATCTGCAATATCTACCCTAAATTCAGAGACTTTCTAAATACCTCAAGGACCGCAACAACTGTCAGTCACTAAGCAATATAAGGACTGTTATATTAGACTGTTACTGTGCCATGGATGTACTGTAAGCACTTAAATAAAGTTGTTCAAGTTCAAGTTAAATCTCCTTGTGGACCTTCAGTCATTTCATGCACCTATGGTTGTCACACAATTCTGAGCAGCAGAAGATTTGTGGAGCAAATAAAAATAAACTCAATTGGGCTGAACAATGAGGAGATAAGATGGTTGATAAAGTTGAGGCAGCTTGGAGATGTGTATGAGGCAGCTGACAGCTATCTGCCCCTCTCTGCTGCAATGCTCAATAACGGGAATAGGAGGTTTAGCGATCAATGATCCTTCTCAGAGAGAACAGCACAGCACTCTGCACTCCTGTCTTTCCCTAATGCTGATGTGACTAGCAGTTGCAGTGTAACGCTGTGGTATGAGCTATTCACACACACACAGTCCCGTCCTCTCCATCTGACTGCATAGATGAAATGGAGAGGCAAGATGGCCGCCGATTATATAGGGGCTGTGACATCACAGGGGTCAGTGAACACTGATAGGCTGCATCTCACATGTGGTTCAGGGTCAGCCCGCCTACCTTCATTCCTGCCGCTGTTTCCCGCCCTCCCATAATCCCCTGCCCCATGTACTCACATGTGGATCCGCCATCTTAGCTCTATAATAGCCTGGAATGCTGTAAAATGGAGTTTAAAGAAGCGATTCGCGCGATCAAATCGCGGCGATATTCGTATTCGTTGCAAATTGAATTTTTCATGAAATTTGTAACGAATTCGGGTTCGTCAACTTCGAATCGCTCATCTCTAGTCTGGACCCCATAGACCTGTGATGTGACCCCTGAGGCCCGGACCCCATAGACCTGTGATGTGACCCCTGAGGCCCGGACCCCATAGACCTGTGATGTCACGCCTGAGGTCTGGACCCCATAGCCCTGTGATGTGACCCCTGAGGTCTGGACCCCATAGACCTGTGATGTGACCCCTGAGGCCCGGACCCCATAGACCTGTGATGTGACCCCTGAGGCCCGGACCCCATAGACCTGTGATGTCACGCCTGAGGTCTGGACCCCATAGACCTGTGATATCACGCTTGAGGTCTGGACCCCATAGACCTGTGATGTCACTCCTGAGGTCTGGACCCCATAGACCTGGTATGTCACCCTGAGGTCTGGACCCCCCATAGACCTGTTATGTGACCCCTGAGGTCTGGACCCCATAGACCTGTTATGTGACCCCTGAGGTCTGGACCCCATAGACCTGTTATGTGACCCCTGAGGTCTGGACCCCATAGCCCTGTGATGTGACCCTGAGGTCTGGACCACATAGCCCTGTGATGTGACCCCTGAGATCTGGACCCCATAGACCTGGGATGTGACCCTGAGGCCCGGACCCCATAGACCTGTGATGTGACCACTGAGGTCTGGACCCCATAGCCCTATGATGTGACCACTGAGGTCTGGACCCCATAGACCTGTGATGTGACCCCTGAGGTCTGGACCCCATAGACCTGCGATGTGACCCCTGAGGTCTGGACCCCATGGACCTGTGATGTGACCCCTGAGGTCTGGACCCCATAGCCCTATGATGTGACCCCTGAGGTCTGGACCCCATAGACCAGTGATGTGACCCCTGAGATCTGGACCCCATAGCCATATGATGTGACCTCCGAGGTCTGGACCCCATAGACCTGTGATGTGACCCCTGAGGTCTGGACCCCATAGCCCTATGATGTGACCTCTGAGGTCTGGACCCCATGGACCTGTGATGTGACCCCTGAGGTCTGGACCCCATAGCCCTGTAATGTGACCCCTGAGGTCTGGACTCGATAGCCCTGGGATGTGACCCCTGAGGCCCGGACCCCATAGACCCGTGATGTGACCCCTGAGGTCTGGACCCCAAAGCCCTGTGATGTGACCCCTGAGGTCTGGACCCCATAGCCCTGGGATGTGACCCCTGAGGCCCGGACCCCATAGACCTGTGATGTAACCTTTGAGGTCTGGACCCCATAGACCTTTGATGTGACCCCTGAGGTCTGGACCCCATAGACCTGTGATGTGACCCCTGAGGTATGGACCCCATAGACCTGTGATGTGACCCTGAGGTCTGGACCCCATAGCCCTATGATGTGACCTCTGAGATCTGGACCCTGTAGCCCTATGATGTGACCCCTGAGGTCTGGACCCCATAGCCCTATGATGTGAGCTCTGAGGTCTGGACCCCATAGACCTGTGATGTGACCCCTGAGACGCGGACCCCAGAGACCTGTGATGTGACCCCTGAGGTCTGGACCCCATAGACCTATGATGTGACCCCTGAGGTATGGACCCCATAGCCCTATGATGTGACCTCTGAGATCTGGACCCTGTAGCCCTATGATGTGACCCCTGAGGTCTGGACCCCATAGCCCTATGATGTAACCTTTGAGGTCTGGACCCCATAGACCTGTGATGTGACCCCTGAGGTCTGGACCCCATAGACCTGTGATGTGACCCCGGAGGTCTGGACCCCATAGACCTGTGATGTGACCCTGAGGTCTGGACCCCATAGCCCTATGATGTGAGCTCTGAGGTCTGGACCCCATAGACCTGTGATGTGACCCCTGAGACCCGGACCCCATAGACCTGTGATGTGACGCTGAGGTCTGGACCCCATAGCCCTGTGATGTGACCCCAAGGCCTGAACCCCATAGACCTGTGATATTGCCCTCCAGGATGCCAGGAGTTTAACATTCTAAGATAAACATTTCAATCCTTTGGACATAACAAAAAAAAAAAACGACAAGTAAATCCGATAATAATGCACCATCATTACAGTCCCAGGTTTACCGGATTAGAACCATTTACGGTCCTTTCCAGGCAAATAACATTTACATTCTGAAATCCAATCCACAATAGATACATTGTTCTCATGTAAGAGACTACGATGTCCTCATCCCGTCACCTCTCCGAGGAGCGCGACGGCTCCCACTAATGTTCCCACACGTTTTCTGTTACTATCAGAACATGTAGAAATCCCCTCCGCTATAGGACGAGACGATGTTTTCTCCATCATCTTCAATCATGACTTTGTGTAGGCCGAGGACAATGGTGAAAACATCAGGAGAAGCTCAGATCCGCAACGCGTTACATGACGGAAAACAATCATTATGTACATTACAGAGAAACACAGGGTTAATGCAACAAATGTAACATCCCTGGGAACAATGAATCGGCTGGATACATTATATCTATATAGGTTGTTACATTATATATATATATATATATATATATATAGGTTGTTACATTATATCTATATAGGTTGTTACATTATATCTATATAGGTTGGTTACATTATATCTATATAGGTTGTTACATTATATCTATACAGGTTGTTACATTATATCTATATAGGTTGTTACATGATATCTATACAGGTTGTTACATTATATCTATATAGGTTGTTACATTATATCTATATAGGTTGTTACATTATATCTATATAGGTTGTTACATTATATCTATATAGGTTGTTACATTATATCTATACAGGTTGTTACATTATATCTATATAGGTTGTTACATTATATCTATATAGGTTGTTACATTATATCCATATAGGTTGTTACGTTATATATATATATTGGTTGTTACATTATATCTATATAGGTTTTTACATTATATCTATATAGGTTGTTACATTATATATATATATATATATATATATATATATATATATATATATATAGGTTGTTACATTATATCTATATAGGTTGGTTACATTATATTTATATAGGTTGTTACATTATATCTATATAGGTTGTTACATTATATCTATATAGGTTGTTACATTATATCTATACAGTTTGTAACATTATATATATATAGGTTGTTACATTATATCTATATAGGTTGTTACATTATATCTATATAGGATGGTTACATTATATCTATATTGGTTGTTACATTATATCTATATTGGTTTTTACATTATTTCTATATAGGTTGTTACATTATATCTATATAGGTTGTTACATTATATCTATATAGGTTGTTACATTATATCTATATAGGTTGTTACATTATATCTATATAGGTTGTTACATTATATCTATATAGGTTGTTACACTATATCTATATAGGTTGTTACATTATATTTATATAGGTTGGTTACATTATATCTATATAGGTTGTTACATTATATCTATATAGGTTGTTACACTATATCTATATAGGTTGTTACATTATATCTATATAGGTTGGTTACATTATATCTATATTGGTTGTTACATTATATCTATATAGGTTGTTACACTATATCTATATAGGTTGTTACATTATATCTATATAGGTTGGTTACATTATATCTATATAGGTTGTTACATTATATCTATATAGGTTGTTACACTATATCTATATAGGTTGTTACATTATATCTATATAGGTTGGTTACATTATATCTATATAGGTTGTTACATTATATCTATATAGGTTGTGACATTATATCTATATAGGTTGTTACATTATATCTATATAGGTTGTTACTTTATATCTATATAGGTTGCTACATTATATCTATATAGGTTGTTACATTATATCTATATAGGTTGTTACATTATATCTATATAGGTTGGTTACATTATATCTATATAGGTTGGTTACGTTATAGCTATATAGGTTGTTACGTTATATCTATATAGGTTGGTTACATTATATCTATATAGGTTGGTTACATTATATCTATATAGGTTGTTACATTATATCTATATAGGTTTTTACACTATATCTATATAGGTTGTTACATTATATCTATATAGGTTGGTTACATTATATCTATATAGGTTGTTACATTATATATATATTGGTTGGTTACGTTATATCTATATAGGTTGTTACGTTATATCTATATAGGTTGGTTACGTTATATCTATATAGGTTGTTACATTATATCTATATAGGTTGGTTACGTTATATCTATATAGGTTGGTTACATTATATCTATATAGGTTGTTACATTATATCTATATAGGTTGGTTACATTATATCTATATAGGTTGTTACATTATATCTATATAGGTTGGTTACGTTATATCTATATAGGTTGTTACATTATATCTATATTGGTTGTTACATTATATCTATATAGGTTGTTACATTATGTCTATATAGGTTGTTACATTATATCTATATAGGTTGTTACTTTATATCTATATAGGTTGTTACTTTATATCTATATAGAAAGCCCCTGAATCGGAAGCGAAGTGGGAGAGGAGGGGGCACATGACAGGGGGCAGCGCAGCGGGAAAATAAGATAGGGGTCAAAGGCAGGTCAGGGGAAGGAGGGGGCATAGAGGAGGGGGAGTTAAGGAAGAGGTCGAAGGGGTTAAAAGGAGGCCCGGAACCGGAAGGGGCCCCCTTTTACCTGAAGACGCGGCTAAGGAAGTTGGAGCTGCTCCAGGCTACGGGACTTACGTTGCAGATGGCGGATTTGGACGCGGCGATCCGGCGGGTGAGAGAGGAGCTCCGGAGGAGAGGCACGGGATGGCTGGACCAGCAGCTCCACGGCGATGCGGCGGGGACGTCGGCAGCTCCAGCGACGCCTCCGCGGACGAGCGGGTGGAGGTCCAGGGCGCCATCCAGAGTGAGCCCCAACGCGATCCCATGCTCCCGGCGCCGGCAGGAGAGCCCCGCCAGGGACCCTCCGGTGAGGCCTGCTGCTGCTCACACCTCTGATAGCGGTGAGTCTGCCGGGAGGAATCTCGGGCTGGGGAGGGGAGTGGTGGAGCCGGCGCGTGCAGAGCAGGGGCGCTCTGCAAGAAGACGCAGCAGGAGGGGAGAGGAAGAGCTACTGACGGCAGGTCCCAGTGCTGAAGCTCCGAGCACTGGGAGGGCCCGGCGGTCGGGAGTGGACAGAAGTGTGTCGCCAGCGGCCCGGCGGGGCGCGGGTATGGAGGCTGATGGGGTCGGGAGAGCCTGTGGACGGACCACTGGACACACTGCGGCGCCTGCAGGGGTGAGGCGCCGGCAGGATCCGTCCCCCAGACGACGTCCGGCTTCCGGTCGGGAGGCACGGGGGGAGCGGGAGGTTAGCTCCGCCCCCAGGGCTGCACAAGGTAGTGAGGAGATATCCGAGGACGAGAGGGATGGAGGCGGAGCCTCTCCTGTCTCAGCTGCTGAGGACGTCGCAGGGGATGACAGTGATGACCTGCGGCCTGCGGTGGCCAGTGTGGTGGTGCCACCAGCGGCTGCCCGGGCCGGTGGTGCGGCGGGTCAAGTGCTGGCTGTGGAGAGATCCGGAGGAGGTGCCACACGCCGAGGTCAAGGAGGAGCGGCAACCGCTGGGCCGTCCGCCCCAGAGAGGTTGGGTGAGTGGAACACTGCTTCGGGGTCTGGGGTTGGGGGGGGTTTGTGGGAGAGTTTGTCTTCTTTACTGCGGGATGTCCGGGATCTTTTGCAGGATAGGGCTGCTCCTGGGGCGGGGTCACCGGCGGCAGTCTGGGCGAGTGGAGGTTCGGGGGTGGCCGAAGGGGGGGCTGCTTCGGTCGCGGTTGGGGACGGTGCGGTCCCTTCAAATGCGCACCCAGGGGCCCCTCAAAACAGACGTAGACCTCCCCTTTCGCCGAATCCGCCAAACGCACTTCATCCACAACTTTTTCCCCCACCTTCCCAACCGCCGCTCCAGGGACCGGGCTGCCGGAAGATTAAGTTGAGGGACTTGCAGTCGTTGTTAGGCCGCCTCAATTTTGCATGCAGTATTATGCCCATGGAGCGGATCTGGAAGGGGGAGTATGTTGAAATTTTTTCGCTGCTCCCGTTGGAGAAGTTCAACCTGGATAGGGTGAAACCTGACGAGTCGAAGAAGGAGGAGGAGGAACGCCGGCGGTATCGGCTGATACCTGGGACGTTTAATAATTGGCTGCAGGCGTTTGCCATCTTGGCGAGCGTTATTGGCGAAAAAGCGCTGGATAAATGTTCCAGCCTTTTTTGCTATCTCGATTTGGTAGGGGAAGCGTATAGGACATATGGGGGCACCGCTTGGCTGCGATATGACGAGCAGTTCCGGCAGCGCAAGGCGGTGCGCCCCTCGCTGCGGTGGGACCACAAGGATATCAGCTTGTGGAAGAAACTCATGGCGGCGCCTCGCGCTCCAGGGGGACAGCAGTCCTTTCGGGAGGGGGCTGGCGGATCTGGGGCCGGGTCTGGTCGGCCGGCCGGTGCAGCAAAAGGGTGTTGCTGGAAATTTAATGAGGGCCAGTGTAAGTTTGGGGAGACGTGCAGATTTCGTCATGAGTGCTCCGGTTGCGGAGGCGCCCATGGTCTGTCGCGGTGCTTTAGAAAGGGGAAGGGAAAGGGCGGAGATGTTGAGGCAAAAGGGGGTCACGCCGGTGAGGGTGGAAAGGATGCTTCCTTTTCTAGAGGCGTACCCAAATAGGCGGGTGGCGGAGTTGCTGAGGGAGGGGTTTTCGGAGGGGTTTCGTATTCCGTGTTCGCCGGTTAGGGACTTGGGGGTGGTGCGCAACTTGACGTCGGCATTGGGTCATCCTGACGTGGTGTCGGCCAAGTTGTTTAAGGAAGTTGAGCTGGGTAGGATGGTGGGGCCGTTTGCGGCCCCGCCGCTGCCGAATTTGAGGATCTCTCCGCTGGGGGTAGTTCCCAAGAAGGAGCCGAATAAGTTCTGGCTTATCCACCACCTCTCCTTTCCTGAAGGGGAGTCGGTAAATGACGGTATCGACCCGGCGCTATGTGCGGTGTCATACACGTCGTTTGATGCGGCGGTTGAGTGGGTGCGGCGGTACGGCAGGGGTGCGCTGTTGGCAAAAACGGATATTGAGGCTGCATTTCGGCTCCTTCCGGTCCATCGGGACAGTTTTGAGTTGTTGGGGTGTTGTTGGGAGGGACAGTTTTTTGTGGATCGTTGCCTTCCTATGGGCTTGTCTATTTCTTGTTCGTTTTTTGAGTTTTTTAGCACGTTTTTAGAGTGGGTAGTGCGGTCGGAGGCTCAAGTGCCTTCGGTGCTACATTACCTCGATGATTTTTTGTTTGTGGGCCAGGCTGGTAGGGCGACCTGTGCGATTTTGCTGCAGACGATGGAGAGGGTGGCAACCTGCTTCGGGGTGCCTTTGGCACCCGACAAGACGGAGGGGCCGTCCACGGCGTTGAAATTCCTTGGCATTGTCATTGACACGGTGGCCTTTGAGTGTCAGCTGCCAGATGACAAGCTTCGGGATTTGAGGGGGGCGATTGAGGGGGCGTTGCTGACTCGGAAGATTAAGTTGAGGGACTTGCAGTCGTTGTTAGGCCGCCTCAATTTTGCATGCAGTATTATGCCCATGGGGCGGGTTTTTTGTAGGCTTTTAGCGGGTGCTACGGCAGGTGTACGACGGCCGAATCACTTTGTGCGGTTGTCCGCGGACTTGCGGGCGGATTTGGGGATTTGGCTGGAATTCTTGGACAGGTATAACGGGCGGTCGATTATCATGGAAAGGCAAGTGTCCAACTGGGATATGGAGCTGTTCACGGATGCATCGGGTAGCTGTGGCTTCCGCGCTTACTTCCAGGGTCAATGGTGCACGGGGGAATGGCCGATGGCATGGCGGGAGGGCGGCTTGGTGCACAACTTGGCGCTCTTGGAACTTTTTCCGATTGTAGTGGCGGTGGAGATTTGGGGGGAGCAGTTGCGCAATCGGAAGATCTGTTTCCGGTGTGACAACCTGGGAGTGGTGCAGGCAGTGAACGCACAAACGGCGCGATCGCCTCCGGTGGTGAGGCTATTGCGGCGTTTGGTGTTAAGCTGTTTATTGTTGAACGCGCAGTTTGTGGCTTTGCGTGTCCCGGGGATCTGTAATGAGATTGCTGACTCTCTCTCTCGTTTTCAGTGGGACAGGTTTCGGGAGCTGGCGCCGGAGGCGGAGTCGCAGGGGATCCCCTGTCCGGAGAAGTTATGGCAAGTGGTTTGAGAACGGCCTTTGCCTTGATTAATTGGTCGGTCTGTGATAGCACCTGGGCGGGGTATAGTAAGTGTTGGCGGGAATGGGAGCTTTTGGTGGCGGAGTTGGGGGTTTTGGGTGATGGGGATTGGGAAATGGCAGTTTTGTTTTACATTGGGAGATTGTTTGACGATGGAGTGTCCCCGTCGGGGCTGAGCCGCCGGATGGCGGCTCTGGGGTTTTGGTTTAGGTGTCAAGGGTTTTCTGATGTCACTAAATCTTTCAGGGTGCGTTTAGCTGCCAGGGGTTTTCGGAGAGGGGTGGTGCAGCGTGATGCTCGGCGGCCCGTTTCTTTCCAGCTGCTGGCGGATGTAGGGGTGGTCTTGGGGACGGTGTGTTCGTCTGGTTTTGAGGAGTTGCTGTTTCGGCTGGCTTTCTCGCTGGCGTTTTTCGGGGCGTTCCGGAGCTGGTCGCGCCTAGTAAGGTTCGGGATGCAATGACTAACAGTGCAATGACTAACAGTGCAATAACTAACAGTACAATAACTAACAGTACAATGACTAACAGTGCAATAACTAACAGTACAATAACTAACAGTACAATAACTAACAGTGCAATGACTAACAGTACAATAGCTAACAGTGCAATAACTAACAGTGCAATAACTAACAGTACAATAACTAACAGTGCAATAACTAACAGTACAATAACTAACAGTACAATAACTAACAGTGCAATAACTAACAGTACAATAACTAACAGTGCAATAACTAACAGTACAATGACTAACAGTGCAATAACTAACAGTGCAATAACTAACAGTGCAATAACTAACAGTGCAATAACTAACAGTGCAATAACTAACAGTACAATAACTAACAGTACAATGACTAACAGTGCAATAACTAACAGTGCAATAACTAACAGTACAATGACTAACAGTGCAATAACTAACAGTGCAATAACTAACAGTACAATAACTAACAGTACAATAACTAACAGTACAATAACTAACAGTGCAATGACTAACAGTACAATGAATAACAGTACAATAACTAACAGTGCAATAACTAACAGTGCAATGACTAACAGTACAATAACTAACAGTGCAATAACTAACAGTGCAATAACTAACAGTACAATAACTAACAGTGCAATAACTAACAGTGCAATGACTAACAGTACAATAACTAACAGTACAATAACTAACAGTGCAATAACTAACAGTGCAATAACTAACAGTGCAATAACTAACAGTACAATAACTAACAGTGCAATAACTAACAGTACAATAACTAACAGTGCAATGACTTACAGTGCAATGACTAACAGTGCAATAACTAACAGTACAATAACTAACAGTACAATAACTAACAGTGCAATAACTAACAGTGCAATGAATAACAGTACAATAACTAACAGTGCAATAACTAACAGTGCAATGACTAACAGTACAATAACTAACAGTGCAATAACTAACAGTGCAATAACTAACAGTACAATAACTAACAGTGCAATAACTAACAGTGCAATAACTAACAGTACAATGACTAACAGTACAATAACTAACAGTGCAATAACTAACAGTGCAATGACTAACAGTACAATAACTAACAGTGCAATGACTAACAGTGCAATAACTAACAGTGCAATGACTAATAGTGCAATGACTAACAGTGCAATAACTAACAGTGCAATAACTAACAGTGCAATAACTAACAGTGCAATAACTAACAGTACAATGACTAACAGTGCAATAACTAACAGTACAATAACTAACAGTGCAATAACTAACAGTACAATGACTAACAGTACAATAACTAACAGTGCAATAACTAACAGTGCAATGACTAACAGTGCAATAACTAACAGTACAATGACTAACAGTACAATAACTAACAGTGCAATAACTAACAGTGCAATGACTAACAGTACAATAACTAACAGTGCAATAACTAACAGTGCAATAACTAACAGTGCAATGACTAACAGTGCAATAACTAACAGTGCAATGACTAACAGTGCAATAACTAACTGTCACGATGCCGGCTGGCAGGAGGTGGATCCTCTGTGCCAGAGAGGGATTGGCGTGGACCGTGCTAGTGGACCGGTTCTAAGTCACTACTGGTGTTCACCAGAGCCCGCCGCAAAGCGGGATGGTCTTGCTGCGGCGGTAGTGACCAGGTCGTATCCACTAGCAACGGCTCAACCTCTCTGACTGCTGAAGATAGGCGCAGTACAAGGGAGTAGACAGAAGCAAGGTCGGACGTAGCAGAAGGTCAGGGCAGGCAGCAAGGATCGTAGTCAGGGGCAACGGCAGGAGGTCTGGAACACAGGCTAGGAACACACAAGGAAACGCTTTCACTGGCACAATGGCAACAAGATCCGGCGAGGGAGTGCAGGGGAAGTGAGGTATACATAGGGAGTGCACAGGTG
This sequence comes from Hyla sarda, assembly GCF_029499605.1. Lineage (NCBI taxonomy): Eukaryota > Metazoa > Chordata > Amphibia > Anura > Hylidae > Hyla > Hyla sarda. Next base: position 561,031 of record NW_026607781.1, read on the forward strand.
AACACACTGATTAGAACCACTGCGCCAATCAGCGGCGCAGTGGCCCTTTAAATCGCAGAGACCCGGCGCGCGCGCGCCCTAGGGAGCGGGGCCGCGCGCGCCGGGACAGGACCGACGGAGAGCGAGTCAGGTACGGGAGCCGGGGTGCGCATCGCGAGCGGGCGCCACCCGCATCGCGAATCGCATCCCGGCTGGAGGCGGTATCGCAGCGCACCGGGTCAGTGGATCTGACCGGGGCGCTGCAGTGGCGAGAGTGTAGTGAGCGCTCCGGGGAGGAGCGGGGACCCGGAGCGCTCGGCGTAACAGTACCCCCCCCTTGGGTCTCCCCCTCTTCTTGGAGCCTGAGAACCTGAGGACCAGACTTTTGTCTAGAATGTTGTCCTCAGGTTCCCAGGATCTCTCTTCAGGACCACAGCCCTCCCAATCGACCAAAAAAAAGGTTTTCCCTCTGACCTTCTTGGAGGCCAGTATCTCCTTTACGGAGAAGATGTCCGAAGAGCCGGAAACAGGAGTGGGAGAAACAAGTTTGGGAGAGAAACGGTTGATGATGAGAGGTTTAAGAAGAGAAACGTGAAAGGCATTAGGAATACGAAGAGAAGGAGGAAGAAGAAGTTTGTAAGAGACAGGATTAATCTGGCACAAAATTTTGAAAGGACCAAGATAGCGTGGTCCCAATTTGTAGCTGGGAACACGGAAGCGGACATATTTAGCGGAGAGCCATACCTTGTCTCCGGGAGAAAAAATGGGGGGAGCTCTTCTTTTCTTATCAGCAAACTTCTTCATGCGAGATGAAGCCTGTAAGAGAGAATTTTGGGTCTCTTTCCATATGGTGGAAAGATCACGAGTTATTTCATCCACAGCGGGCAAACCAGAGGGCAAGGGAGTAGGGAGGGGGGGAAGAGGGTGACGGCCGTACACCACGAAAAATGGGGATTTGGAAGAAGATTCAGAGACTCTGAAGTTATACGAGAATTCGGCCCATGGTAGAAGATCTGCCCAGTCATCCTGGCGGGAGGAAACAAAATGCCGTAAATAGTCACCCAGGACCTGGTTAATTCTTTCTACTTGCCCATTGGATTGAGGATGATAAGCAGAAGAAAAGTTTAATTTAATCTTGAGTTGTTTACAGAGAGCCCTCCAGAATTTTGACACGAATTGGACGCCTCTATCCGAGATGATCTGCGTGGGCAACCCGTGAAGACGAAAAATGTGTACAAAAAATTGTTTTGCCAACTGAGGCGCTGAAGGAAGACCGGGAAGAGGAATAAAATGTGCCATCTTGGAAAATCGATCAACGACCACCCAAACAACAGTGTTGCCACGGGATGGGGGTAAGTCTGTAATAAAGTCCATACCAATCAGAGACCAAGGCTGTTCGGGGACAGGCAGAGGATGAAGAAGACCAGCGGGCTTCTGGCGAGGAGTCTTATCCCGGGCACAGACAGTGCAGGCCCGCACGAAATCAACAACATCCGTCTCCAGAGTCGGCCACCAATAGAAACGAGAGATGAGTTGCACGGATTTCTTGATGCCCGCATGGCCTGCGAGATGGGAGGAGTGACCCCATTTGAGGATTCCGAGGCGTTGGCGTGGAGAGACGAAGGTCTTCCCTGGAGGAGTTTGCCTGATGGAGGCTGGAGAAGTGGAGATCAGACAGTCAGGAGGAATGATGTGTTGCGGAGAGAGCTCTACTTCCGAGGCATCCGAGGAACGAGAGAGAGCATCGGCCCTAATGTTCTTATCGGCAGGGCGAAAGTGAATTTCAAAATTAAACCGGGCAAAGAACAGAGACCACCTGGCCTGGCGAGGGTTCAGCCGTTGGGCAGACTGGAGATAGGAGAGATTCTTGTGATCGGTGTAAATGATAACTGGAAATTTTGATCCCTCCAGCAGATGCCTCCATTCCTCAAGTGCCAATTTAATGGCCAGTAGTTCTCGATCCCCGATGGAGTAGTTCCTCTCCGCCGGAGAGAAGGTCCTAGAAAAAAAACCACAGGTAACAGCATGCCCGGAAGAATTTTTTTGTAGAAGAACCGCTCCAGCTCCTACTGAGGAGGCATCAACCTCCAATAGGAAGGGTTTAGATGGGTCAGGTCTGGAGAGCACGGGAGCAGAAGAAAAGGCAGACTTGAGCCGTTTAAAGGCGTCTTCCGCTTGAGGAGGCCATGACTTAGGATTGGCATTCTTTTTGGTTAAAGCCACGATAGGAGCCACAATGGTGGAAAAATGTGGAATAAATTGTCTGTAATAATTGGCGAACCCCAAAAAACGTTGGATAGCACGGAGTCCGGAGGGGCGTGGCCAATCTAAGACGGCAGAGAGTTTGTCTGGATCCATTTGTAGTCCCTGGCCAGAGACCAAGTATCCTAGGAAAGGAAGAGATTGACATTCAAACAGACATTTCTCCATTTTGGCATATAGTTGATTGTCACGAAGTCTCTGAAGAACCATGCGGACATGCTGGCGGTGTTCTTCTAGGTTGGCAGAAAAAATCAGAATATCGTCCAGATACACAACAACACAGGAATATAAGAGATCACGAAAAATTTCATTAACAAAGTCTTGGAAGACGGCAGGGGCGTTGCACAGGCCAAAGGGCATGACCAGATACTCAAAGTGTCCATCTCTGGTGTTAAATGCCGTTTTCCATTCATCCCCCTTCCTGATGCGGATGAGATTATAAGCACCTCTTAAGTCCAGTTTGGTAAAGATGTGGGCACCTTGGAGGCGATCAAAGAGTTCAGAGATAAGAGGTAGAGGGTAGCGGTTCTTTACCGTGATTTTATTAAGACCGCGGTAGTCAATGCAAGGACGTAGGGAGCCATCTTTTTTGGACACAAAGAAAAATCCAGCTCCGGCAGGAGAGGAGGATTTGCGGATAAAGCCCTTTTTTAAATTTTCCTGGATGTACTCAGACATAGCAAGAGTCTCTGGGGCGGACAGAGGATAAATTCTGCCCCGGGGTGGAGTAGTGCCCAGGAGGAGGTCAATAGGACAGTCATAAGGCCTGTGAGGAGGTAGAGTCTCAGCTTGTTTTTTGCAAAACACATCAGCAAAGTCCATATAGGCCTTAGGGAGACCGGTTACAAGGGGAACCACAGGGTCACGGCAGGGAGTACTGGGAACCGGTTTAAGGCAGTCCTTGGAACAAGAGGTACCCCAGCTCTTGATCTCCCCTGTGGACCAATCCAGGGTTGGGAAATGGTGTTGAAGCCAGGGTAGTCCAAGGAGAATTTCGGAAGTGCAATTGGGGAGGACCAAAAACTCAATTCTTTCGTGATGAGGTCCGATGCACATTAGGAGGGGCTCCATGCGGAAACGTATGGTACAGTCCAATCTTTCATTGTTAACACAATTGATGTAGAGGGGTCTGGCGAGACTGGTCACTGGGATGTTGAACCTGTTGATGAGAGAGGCCAAAATAAAATTTCCTGCAGATCCGGAATCCAAGAAGGCCACAGTAGAGAAGAAGAAGGTAGAGGCAGATATCCGCACAGGCACAGTAAGACGTGGAGAAGCAGAGTAGACATCAAGGACTGTCTCACCTTTGTGCGGAGTCAGCGTACGTCTTTCCAGGCGGGGAGGACGGATAGGACAATCCTTCAGGAAGTGTTCGGTACCGGCACAGTACAGGCACAGTAAGACGTGGAGAAGCAGAGTTGACATCAAGGACTGTTTCACCTTTGTGCGGAGTCAGCGTACGTCTTTCCAGGCGGGGAGGACGGATAGGACAATCCCTCAGGAAGTGTTCGGTACTGGCACAGTACAGGCAGAGATTCTCCATGCGGCGTCGTGTCCTCTCTTGAGGTGTCAGGCGAGACCGGTCAACTTGCATAGCCTCCACGGCGGGAGGCACAGGAACGGATTGCAGGGGACCAGAGGAGAGAGGAGCCGGGGAGAAAAAACGCCTCGTGCGAACAAAGTCCATATCCTGGCGGAGCTCCTGACGCCTTTCGGAAAAACGCGTGTCAATGCGAGTGGCTAGATGAATGAGTTCATGTAGGTTAGCAGGGATTTCTCGTGCGGCCAGAACATCTTTAATGTTGCTGGATAGGCCTTTTTTAAAGGTCGCGCAGAGGGCCTCATTATTCCAGGATAGTTCTGAAGCAAGAGTACGGAATTGTACGGCATACTCGCCAACGGAAGAATTACCCTGGACCAGGTTCAGCAGGGCAGTCTCAGCAGAAGAGGCTCGGGCAGGTTCCTCAAAGACACTTCGAATTTCCGAGAAGAAGGAGTGTACAGAGGCAGTGACGGGGTCATTGCGGTCCCAGAGCAGTGTGGCCCATGACAGAGCTTTTCCAGACAGAAGGCTGACTACGAAAGCCACCTTAGACCTTTCAGTAGGAAACTGGTCCGACATCATCTCCAAGTGCAGGGAACATTGTGAAAGAAAGCCACGGCAAAATTTAGAGTCCCCATCAAATTTATCCGGCAAGGATAGTCGTAGACCAGAAGCGGCCACTCGCTGCGGAGGAGGTGCAGGAGCTGGCGGAGGAGATGATTGCTGAAGCTGTGGAAGTAGCTGCTGTAGCATCACGGTCAGTTGAGACAGCTGGTGGCCTTGTTGCGCTATCTGTTGTGACTGCTGGGCGACCACCGTGGTGAGGTCAGCGACAACTGGCAGAGGAACTTCAGCGGGATCCATGGCCGGATCTACTGTCACGATGCCGGCTGGCAGGAGGTGGATCCTCTGTGCCAGAGAGGGATTGGCGTGGACCGTGCTAGTGGATCGGTTCTATGTCACTACTGGTATTCACCAGAGCCCGCCGCAAAGCGGGATGGTCTTGCTGCGGCGGTAGTGACCAGGTCGTATCCACTAGCAACGGCTCAACCTCTCTGACTGCTGAAGATAGGCGCGGTACAAGGGAGTAGACAGAAGCAAGGTCGGACGTAGCAGAAGGTCGGGGCAGGCAGCAAGGATCGTAGTCAGGGGCAACGGCAGGAGGTCTGGAACACAGGCTAGGAACACACAAGGAAACGCTTTCACTGGCACAATGGCAACAAGATCTGGCGAGGGAGTGCAGGGGAAGTGAGGTATAAGTAGGGAGTGCACAGGTGAACACACTGATTAGAACCACTGCGCCAATCAGCGGCGCAGTGGCCCTTTAAATCGCAGAGACCCGACGCGCGCGCGCCCTAGGGAGCGGGGCCGCGCGCGCCGGGACAGGACCGACGGAGAGCGAGTCAGGTACGGGAGCCGGGGTGCGCATCGCGAGCGGGCGCCACCCGCATCGCGAATCGCATCCCGGCTGGAGGCGGTATCGCAGCGCACCGGGTCAGTGGATCTGACCGGGGCGCTGCAGTGGCGAGAGTGTAGCGAGCGCTCCGGGGAGGAGCGGGGACCCGGAGCGCTCGGCGTAACACTAACAGTGCAATGACTAACAGTACAATAACTAACAGTGCAATAACTGACAGTGCAATAACTAACAGTGCAATAACTAACAGTACAATGACTAACAGTGCAATGACTAACAGTACAATAACTAACAGTGCAATAACTAACAGTGCAATAACTAACAGTGCAATGACTAACAGTACAATAACTAACAGTGCAATAACTAACAGTGCAATAACTAACAGTGCAATAACTAACAGTACAATAACTAACAGTACAATAACTAACAGTGCAATAACTAACAGTACAATAACTAACAGTGCAATAACTAACAGTACAATAACTAACAGTACAATAACTAACAGTGCAATAACTAACAGTACAATAACTAACAGTACAATAACTAACAGTGCAATAACTAACAGTACAATAACTAACAGTGCAATAACTAACAGTGCAATGACTAACAGTGCAATGACTAACAGTGCAATGACTAACAGTGCAATAACTAACAGTACAATAACTAACAGTACAATAACTGACAGTGCAATAACTAACAGTGCAATAACTAACAGTGCAATAACTAACAGTGCAATGACTAACAGTACAATAACTAACAGTGCAATAACTAACAGTGCAATAACTAACAGTGCAATGACTAACAGTACAATAACTAACAGTACAATAACTAACAGTGCAATAACTAACAGTGCAATAACTAACAGTACAATAACTAACAGTGCAATAACTAACAGTACAATAACTAACAGTACAATAACTAACAGTGCAATAACTAACAGTGCAATAACTAACAGTGCAATGACTAACAGTGCAATGACTAACAGTACAATAACTGACAGTGCAATAACTAACAGTGCAATAACTAACAGTGCAATAACTAACAGTGCAATGACTAACAGTACAATAACTAACAGTGCAATAACTAACAGTGCAATAACTAACAGTGCAATGACTAACAGTACAATAACTAACAGTACAATAACTAACAGTGCAATAACTAACAGTGCAATAACTAACAGTACAATAACTAACAGTGCAATAACTAACAGTACAATAACTAACAGTACAATAACTAACAGTGCAATAACTAACAGTGCAATAACTAACAGTACAATAACTAACAGTACAATAACTAACAGTGCAATAACTAACAGTACAATAACTAACAGTACAATAACTAACAGTGCAAAAACTAACAGTGCAATGACTAACAGTACAATGACTAACAGTGCAATAACTAACAGTGCAATGACTAACAGTACAATGACTAACAGTGCAATGACTAACAGTACAATAACTAACAGTACAATGACTAACAGTGCAATAACTAACAGTACAATGACTAACAGTGCAATAACTAACAGTGCAATGACTAACAGTGCAATAACTAACAGTGCAATGACTAACAGTGCAATGACTAACAGTGCAATAACTAACAGTACAATGACTAACAGTGCAATAACTAACAGTGCAATGACTAACAGTGCAATGACTAACAGTGCAATAACTAACAGTGCAATGACTAACAGTGCAATGACTAACAGTACAATAACTAACAGTGCAATAACTAACAGTACAATGACTAACAGTGCAATAACTAACAGTGCAATGACTAACAGTGCAATGACTAACAGTGCAATAACTAACAGTGCAATGACTAACAGTGCAATGACTAACAGTACAATAACTAACAGTACAATAACTAACAGTGCAATGACTAACAGTGCAATGACTAACAGTACAATAACTAACAGTGCAATAACTAACAGTACAATGACTAACAGTGCAATAACTAACAGTACAATGACTAACAGTACAATGACTAACAGTGCAATGACTAACAGTACAATAACTAACAGTACAATGACTAACAGTGCAATAACTAACAGTGCAATAACTAACAGTACAATGACTAACAGTACAATAACTAACAGTGCAATAACTAACAGTGCAATAACTAACAGTACAATAACTAACAGTACAATGACTAACAGTGCAATGACTAACAGTACAATGACTAACAGTGCAATGACTAACAGTACAATAACTAACAGTGCAATAACTAACAGTGCAATAACTAACAGTACAATAACTAACAGTGCAATAACTAACAGTGCAATAACTAACAGTACAATGACTAACAGTACAATGACTAACAGTGCAATAACTAACAGTACAATGACTAACAGTACAATGACTAACAGTACAATGACTAACAGTGCAATAACTAACAGTACAATAACTAACAGTGCAATAACTAACAGTACAATGACTAACAGTACAATGACTAACAGTGCAATGACTAACAGTACAATAACTAACAGTACAATAACTAACAGTGCAATAACTAACAGTACAATAACTAACAGTACAATAACTAACAGTGCAATGACTAACAGTACAATAACTAACAGTGCAATAACTGACAGTGCAATAACTAACAGTGCAATAACTAACAGTACAATAACTAACAGTGCAATGACTAACAGTACAATAACTAACAGTGCAATAACTAACAGTACAATAACTAACAGTACAATAACTAACAGTGCAATGACTAACAGTACAATAACTAACAGTGCAATAACTGACAGTGCAATAACTAACAGTGCAATAACTAACAGTACAATAACTAACAGTGCAATGACTAACAGTACAATAACTAACAGTGCAATAACTAACAGTGCAATAACTAACAGTGCAATAACTAACAGTACAATAACTAACAGTGCAATAACTAACAGTGCAATAACTAACAGTACAATAACTAACAGTGCAATAACTAACAGTACAATGACTAACAGTGCAATAACTAACAGTGCAAAAACTAACAGTGCAATAACTAACAGTACAATGACTAACAGTGCAATAACTAACAGTGCAATAACTAACAGTGCAATAACTAACAGTACAATAACTAACAGTACAATAACTAACAGTGCAATGACTAACAGTACAATAACTAACAGTGCAATAACTGACAGTGCAATAACTAACAGTACAATAACTAACAGTGCAATGACTAACAGTACAATAACTAACAGTGCAATAACTAACAGTGCAATAACTAACAGTACAATAACTAACAGTGCAATAACTAACAGTGCAATGACTAACAGTACAATAACTAACAGTGCAATAACTAACAGTGCAATAACTAACAGTGCAATAACTAACAGTGCAATAACTAACAGTACAATAACTAACAGTGCAATAACTAACAGTACAATAACTAACAGTGCAATAACTAACAGTACAATGACTAACAGTGCAATAACTAACAGTGCAAAAACTAACAGTGCAATAACTAACAGTACAATGACTAACAGTGCAATAACTAACAGTGCAATAACTAACAGTGCAATAACTAACAGTACAATAACTAACAGTACAATAACTAACAGTGCAATGACTAACAGTACAATAACTAACAGTGCAATAACTGACAGTGCAATAACTAACAGTACAATAACTAACAGTGCAATGACTAACAGTACAATAACTAACAGTGCAATAACTAACAGTGCAATAACTAACAGTACAATAACTAACAGTGCAATAACTAACAGTGCAATAACTAACAGTGCAATAACTAACAGTACAATAACTAACAGTGCAATAACTAACAGTACAATAACTAACAGTGCAATAACTAACAGTGCAATAACTAACAGTACAATAACTAACAGTGCAATAACTAACAGTACAATGACTAACAGTGCAATAACTAACAGTGCAATAACTAACAGTGCAATAACTAACAGTACAATGACTAACAGTACAATAACTAACAGTACAATAACTAACAGTGCAATAACTAACAGTACAATAACTAACAGTACAATGACTAACAGTGCAATGACTAACAGTACAATAACTAACAGTGCAATAACTAACAGTGCAATAACTAACAGTGCAAGAACTAACAGTGCAATAACTAACAGTGCAATAACTAACAGTACAATAACTAACAGTACAATAACTAACAGTGCAATAACTAACAGTACAATAACTAACAGTACAATAACTAACAGTGCAATAACTAACAGTACAATAACTAACAGTACAATGACTAACAGTGCAATGACTAACAGTACAATAACTAACAGTGCAATAACTAACAGTGCAATAACTAACAGTGCAATGACTAACAGTACAATAACTAACAGTGCAATAACTGACAGTGCAATAACTAACAGTGCAATGACTAACAGTACAATAACTAACAGTACAATAACTAAAAGTACAATAACTAACAGTACAATAACTAACAGTGCAATAACTAACAGTACAATAACTAACAGTGCAATAACTAACAGTACAATAACTAACAGTACAATAACTAACAGTACAATAACTAACAGTGCAATGACTAACAGTGCAATGACTAACAGTACAATAACTAACAGTGCAATAACTAACAGTGCAATAACTAACAGTACAATAACTAACAGTACAATAACTAACAGTGCAATAACTAACAGTGCAATAACTAACAGTGCAATAACTAACAGTACAATGACTAACAGTGCAATAACTAACAGTACAATAACTAACAGTACAATAACTAACAGTGCAATAACTAACAGTACAATAACTAACAGTGCAATGACTAACAGTACAATAACTAACAGTACAATGACTAACAGTGCAATAACTAACAGTACAATGACTAACAGTGCAATAACTAACAGTACAATGACTAACAGTACAATAACTAACAGTACAATGACTAACAGTACAATGACTAACAGTGCAATAACTAACAGTACAATGACTAACAGTGCAATAACTAACAGTACAATAACTAACAGTGCAATAACTAACAGTACAATGACTAACAGTGCAATAACTAACAGTACAATGACTAACAGTGCAATAACTAACAGTACAATAACTAACAGTGCAATAACTAACAGTACAATAACTAACAGTACAATAACTAACAGTACAATAACTAACAGTGCAATGACTAACAGTGCAATGACTAACAGTGCAATAACTAACAGTACAATAACTAACAGTACAATAACTAACAGTGCAATAACTAACAGTGCAATAACTAACAGTACAATAACTAACAGTACAATAACTAACAGTGCAATAACTAACAGTGCAATAACTAACAGTGCAATAACTAACAGTACAATGACTAACAGTGCAATAACTAACAGTACAATAACTAACAGTACAATAACTAACAGTGCAATAACTAACAGTACAATAACTAACAGTGCAATGACTAACAGTACAATAACTAACAGTACAATGACTAACAGTGCAATAACTAACAGTACAATGACTAACAGTGCAATAACTAACAGTACAATGACTAACAGTACAATAACTAACAGTACAATGACTAACAGTACAATGACTAACAGTGCAATAACTAACAGTACAATGACTAACAGTGCAATAACTAACAGTACAATAACTAACAGTGCAATAACTAACAGTACAATGACTAACAGTGCAATAACTAACAGTACAATGACTAACAGTGCAATAACTAACAGTACAATAACTAACAGTGCAATAACTAACAGTGCAATGACTAACAGTGCAATGACTAACAGTTCAATGACTAACAGTACAATAACTAACAGTACAATAACTAACAGTGCAATAACTAACAGTACAATAACTAACAGTGCAATGACTAACAGTGCAATAACTAACAGTGCAATGACTAACAGTGCAATGACTAACAGTACAATAACTAACAGTACAATAACTAACAGTGCAATAACTAACAGTGCAATGACTAACAGTACAATAACTAACAGTACAATGACTAACAGTGCAATGACTAACAGTGCAATAACTAACAGTACAATAACTAACAGTGCAATAACTAACAGTACAATGACTAACAGTACAATGACTAACAGTACAATAACTAACAGTGCAATAACTAACAGTGCAATAACTAACAGTGCAATGACTAACAGTACAATAACTAACAGTACAATAACTAACAGTGCAATAACTAACAGTACAATGACTAACAGTACAATGACTAACAGTACAATGACTAACAGTGCAAGGACTAACAGTACAATAACTAACAGTACAATGACTAACAGTGCGATAACTAACAGTGCAATAACTAACAGTACAATAACTAACAGTACAATGACTAACAGTGCAATAACTAACAGTGCAATAACTAACAGTACAATGACTAACAGTACAATAACTAACATTACAATAACTAACAGTGCAATAACTAACAGTGCAATAACTAACAGTGCAATAACTAACAGTGCAATGACTAACAGTACAATAACTAACAGTGCAATAACTAACAGTGCAATAACTAACAGTGCAATAACTAACAGTGCAATGACTAACAGTACAATAACTAACAGTGCAATGACTAACAGTACAATAACTAACAGTGCAATGACTAACAGTACAATAACTAACAGTGCAATGACTAACAGTACAATAACTAACAGTGCAATAACTAACAGTGCAATAACTAACAGTGCAATAACTAACAGTGCAATAACTAACAGTACAATAACTAACAGTACAATGACTAACAGTGCAATAACTAACAGTGCAATGACTAACAGTACAATGACTAACAGTGCAATAACTAACAGTACAATAACTAACAGTGCAATAACTAACAGTGCAATAACTAACAGTACAATAACTAACAGTGCAATAACTAACAGTACAATAACTAACAGTGCAATAACTAACAGTACAATAACTAACAGTACAATAACTAACAGTGCAATAACTAACAGTACAATGACTAACAGTGCAATAACTAACAGTGCAATGACTAACAGTACAATGACTAACAGTGCAATGACTAACAGTACAATAACTAACAGTGCAATAACTAACAGTGCAATAACTAACAGTGCAATAACTAACAGTGCAATAACTAACAGTACAATGACTAACAGTACAATGACTAACAGTGCAATAACTAACAGTTCAATGACTAACAGTGCAATAACTAACAGTACAATGACTAACAGTACAATGACTAACAGTGCAATAACTAACAGTACAATAACTAACAGTGCAATAACTAACAGTACAATGACTAACAGTACAATGACTAACAGTGCAATGACTAACAGTACAATAACTAACAGTGCAATAACTAACAGTACAATAACTAACAGTACAATAACTAACAGTACAATGACTAACAGTACAATAACTAACAGTACAATAACTAACAGTGCAATAACTAACAGTGCAATAACTAACAGTACAATGACTAACAGTACAATGACTAACAGTACAATAACTAACAGTACAATAACTAACAGTACAATAACTAACAGTGCAATAACTAACAGTACAATAACTACCAGTGCAATAACTAACAGTGCAATAACTAACAGTACAATAACTAACAGTACAATAACTAGCAGTGCAATAACTAACAGTACAATAACTAACAGTGCAATAACTAACAGTGCAATAACTAACAGTACAATAACTAACAGTGCAATAACTAACAGTACAATGACTAACAGTACAATAACTAACAGTGCAATAACTAACAGTGCAATAACTAACAGTACAATAACTAACAGTACAATGACTAACAGTGCAATAACTAACAGTGCAATGACTAACAGTGCAATAACTAACAGTGCAATAACTAACAGTACAATGACTAACAGTGCAATAACTAACAGTACAATAACTAACAGTGCAATGACTAACAGTGCAATAACTAACAGTACAATAACTAACAGTACAATGACTAACAGTGCAATAACTAACAGTACAATGACTAACAGTGCAATGACTAACAGTACAATAACTAACAGTGCAATAACTAACAGTGCAATAACTAACAGTACAATGACTAACAGTACAATAACTAACAGTGCAATAACTAACAGTACAATAACTAACAGTACAATAACTAACAGTACAATAACTAACAGTGCAATAACTAACAGTACAATGACTAACAGTACAATAACTAACAGTGCAATAACTAACAGTACAATAACTAACAGTGCAATAACTAACAGTGCAATAACTAACAGTACAATAACTAACAGTGCAATAACTAACAGTACAATGACTAACAGTACAATAACTAACAGTGCAATAACTAACAGTACAATGACTAACAGTACAATAACTAACAGTGCAATAACTAACAGTACAATAACTAACAGTGCAATAACTAACAGTACAATAACTAACAGTACAATGACTAACAGTGCAATAACTAACAGTGCAATGACTAACAGTGCAATAACTAACAGTGCAATAACTAACAGTACAATGACTAACAGTACAATGACTAACAGTGCAATAACTAACAGTGCAATAACTAACAGTACAATAACTAACAGTACAATAACTAACAGTGCAATAACTAACAGTGCAATAACTAACAGTACAATAACTAACAGTACAATGACTAACAGTACAATAACTAACAGTACAATAACTAACAGTGCAATAACTAACAGTACAATGACTAACAGTACAATAACTAACAGTACAATAACTAACAGTACAATGACTAACAGTACAATAACTAACAGTACAATAACTAACAGTACAATAACTAACAGTGCAATAACTAACAGTGCAATAACTAACAGTACAATAACTAACAGTGCAATAACTAACAGTACAATAACTAACAGTACAATAACTAACAGTGCAATAACTAACAGTACAATAACTAACAGTGCAATAACTAACAGTGCAATAACTAACAGTACAATAACTAACAGTGCAATAACTAACAGTACAATGACTAACAGTGCAATAACTAACAGTGCAATGACTAACAGTGCAATAACTAACAGTACAATGACTAACAGTGCAATAACTAACAGTGCAATAACTAACAGTACAATAACTAACAGTACAATAACTAACAGTGCAATAACTAACAGTGCAATAACTAACAGTGCAATGACTAACAGTACAATAACTAACAGTGCAATAACTAACAGTACAATGACTAACAGTGCAATAACTAACAGTGCAATAACTAACAGTGCAATAACTAACAGTGCAATGACTAACAGTACAATAACTAACAGTGCAATAACTAACAGTACAATGACTAACAGTGCAATAACTAACAGTGCAATAACTAACAGTGCAATAACTAACAGTGCAATGACTAACAGTACAATAACTAACAGTGCAATAACTAACAGTGCAATAACTAACAGTGCAATAACTAACAGTGCAATGACTAACAGTGCAATAACTAACAGTACAATAACTAACAGTGCAATAACTAACAGTGCAATAACTAACAGTGCAATAACTAACAGTGCAATGACTAACAGTACAATAACTAACAGTACAATAACTAACAGTGCAATAACTAACAGTGCAATAACTAACAGTACAATAACTAACAGTACAATAACTAACAGTACAATGACTAACAGTGCAATAACTAACAGTACAATAACTAACAGTGCAATAACTAACAGTACAATAACTAACAGTGCAATAACTAACAGTACAATAACTAACAGTGCAATAACTAACAGTGCAATGACTAACAGTGCAATAACTAACAGTGCAATAACTAACAGTACAATAACTAACAGTACAATAACTAACAGTACAATAACTAACAGTGCAATGACTAACAGTGCAATGACTAACAGTACAATGACTAACAGTACAATAACTAACAGTGCAATAACTAACAGTACAATGACTAACAGTACAATGACTAACAGTGCAATGACTAACAGTGCAATGACTAACAGTACAATAACTAACAGTACAATGACTAACAGTGCAATAACTAACAGTACAATAACTAACAGTGCAATGACTAACAGTGCAATGACTAACAGTACAATAACTAACAGTACAATAACTAACAGTACAATAACTAACAGTGCAATGACTAACAGTGCAATGACTAACAGTACAATGACTAACAGTGCAATAACTAACAGTGCAATAACTAACAGTACAATGACTAACAGTGCAATAACTAACAGTACAATGACTAACAGTGCAATGATTAACAGTACAATAACTAACAGTACAATGACTAACAGTGCAATAACTAACAGTACAATAACTAACAGTACAATAACTAACAGTACAATAACTAACAGTGCAATAACTAACAGTGCAATGACTAACAGTGCAATGACTAACAGTACAATAACTAACAGTGCAATAACTAACAGTACAATAACTAACAGTGCAATAACTAACAGTACAATGACTAACAGTACAATAACTAACAGTACAATAACTAACAGTGCAATAACTAACAGTACAATGACTAACAGTGCAATAACTAACAGTACAATGACTAACAGTGCAATGACTAACAGTACAATAACTAACAGTACAATAACTAACAGTGCAATAACTAACAGTGCAATAACTAACAGTGCAATGACTAACAGTACAATAACTAACAATACAATAACTAACAGTACAATAACTAACAGTGCAATAACTAACAGTACAATGACTAACAGTGCAATAACTAACAGTACAATGACTAACAGTGCAATGACTAACAGTACAATAACTAACAGTACAATAACTAACAGTACAATAACTAACAGTGCAATGACTAACAGTGCAATGACTAACAGTACAATAACTAACAATACAATAACTAACAGTACAATAACTAACAGTGCAATGACTAACAGTGCAATGACTAACAGTACAATAACTAACAGTACAATAACTAACAGTACAATAACTAACAGTGCAATAACTAACAGTACAATAACTAACAGTACAATGACTAACAGTACAATAACTAACAGTGCAATGACTAACAGTGCAATGACTAACAGTACAATAATTAACAGTGCAATAACTAACAGTGCAATAACTAACAGTGCAATAACTAACAGTACAATGACTAACAGTGCAATAACTAACAGTACAATAACTAACAGTGCAATGACTAACAGTGCAATGACTAACAGTACAATAACTAACAGTACAATAACTAACAGTGCAATGACTAACAGTGCAATGACTAACAGTACAATAACTAACAGTGCAATAACTAACAGTGCAATAACTAACAGTACAATAACTAACAGTACAATAACTAACAGTGCAATGACTAACAGTGCAATGACTAACAGTACAATAACTAACAGTGCAATAACTAACAGTGCAATAACTAACAGTACAATAACTAACAGTACAATGACTAACAGTGCAATAACTAACAGTACAATAACTAACAGTGCAATGACTAACAGTGCAATGACTAACAGTACAATAACTAACAGTACAATAACTAACAGTACAATAACTAACAGTACAATAACTAACAGTGCAATGACTAACAGTGCAATAACTAACAGTACAATGACTAACAGTGCAATAACTAACAGTGCAATAACTAACAGTACAATAACTAACAGTGCAATAACTAACAGTACAATAACTAACAGTGCAATAACTAACAGTGCAATAACTAACAGTACAATAACTAACAGTGCAATAACTAACAGTGCAATAACTAACAGTACAATAACTAACAGTACAATAACTAACAGTGCGATAACTAACAGTACAATAACTAACAGTACAATAACTAACAGTGCAATAACTAACAGTACAATAACTAACAGTGCAATAACTAACAGTGCAATAACTAACAGTACAATAACTAACAGTACAATAACTAACAGTGCAATAACTAACAGTACAATAACTAACAGTACAATAACTAACAGTGCAATAACTAACAGTACAATAACTAACAGTACAATAACTAACAGTACAATAACTAACAGTGCGATAACTAACAGTACAATAACTAACAGTGCAATAACTAACAGTACAATAACTAACAGTGCAATAACTAACAGTGCAATGACTAACAGTGCAATGACTAACAGTGCAATAACTAACAGTACAATAACTAACAGTGCAATAACTAACAGTACAATAACTAACAGTGCAATAACTAACAGTACAATAACTAACAGTGCAATAACTAACAGTACAATAACTAACAGTGCAATAACTAACAGTGCAATAACTAACAGTACAATAACTAACAGTACAATAACTAACAGTGCAATAACTAACAGTACAATAACTAACAGTACAATAACTAACAGTGCAATAACTAACAGTACAATAACTAACAGTGCAATAACTAACAGTGCAATAACTAACAGTGCAATAACTAACAGTGCAATAACTAACAGTGCAATGACTAACAGTACAATAACTAACAGTACAATGACTAACAGTACAATAACTAACAGTGCAATGACTAACAGTACAATAACTAACAGTACAATAACTAACAGTACAATAACTAACAGTGCAATAACTAACAGTACAATAACTAACAGTACAATAACTAACAGTGCAATAACTAACAGTACAATAACTAACAGTGCAATAACTAACAGTACAATAACTAACAGTGCAATAACTAACAGTGCAATGACTAACAGTACAATAACTAACAGTACAATAACTAACAGTGCAATAACTAACAGTACAATAACTAACAGTGCAATAACTAACAGTACAATAACTAACAGTGCAATAACTAACAGTACAATGACTAACAGTGCAATAACTAACAGTACAATAACTAACAGTACAATAACTAACAGTGCGATAACTAACAGTACAATAACTAACAGTGCAATAACTAACAGTACAATAACTAACAGTGCAATGACTAACAGTGCAATAACTAACAGTACAATAACTAACAGTGCAATAACTAACAGTACAATAACTAACAGTGCAATAACTAACAGTACAATAACTAACAGTGCAATAACTAACAGTGCAATAACTAACAGTACAATAACTAACAGTACAATAACTAACAGTGCAATAACTAACAGTACAATAACTAACAGTACAATAACTAACAGTACAATAACTAACAGTGCGATAACTAACAGTACAATAACTAACAGTGCAATAACTAACAGTACAATAACTAACAGTGCAATGACTAACAGTGCAATAACTAACAGTACAATAACTAACAGTGCAATAACTAACAGTACAATAACTAACAGTGCAATAACTAACAGTGCAATAACTAACAGTACAATAACTAACAGTACAATAACTAACAGTGCAATAACTAACAGTACAATAACTAACAGTACAATAACTAACAGTGCAATAACTAACAGTACAATAACTAACAGTGCAATAACTAACAGTGCAATAACTAACAGTGCAATAACTAACAGTGCAATAACTAACAGTGCAATGACTAACAGTACAATAACTAACAGTACAATGACTAACAGTACAATAACTAACAGTGCAATGACTAACAGTACAATAACTAACAGTACAATGACTAACAGTGCAATGACTAACAGTG
Source organism: Hyla sarda (assembly GCF_029499605.1). Classification (NCBI taxonomy): domain Eukaryota; kingdom Metazoa; phylum Chordata; class Amphibia; order Anura; family Hylidae; genus Hyla; species Hyla sarda. The sequence continues at coordinate 579,741 of NW_026607781.1, forward strand.
CAATGACTAACAGTACAATAACTAACAGTGCAATAACTAACAGTGCAATAACTAACAGTACAATAACTAACAGTACAATAACTAACAGTACAATGACTAACAGTACAATAACTAACAGTGCAATGACTAACAGTACAATAACTAACAGTACAATGACTAACAGTACAATAACTAACAGTGCAATAACTAACAGTACAATAACTAACAGTACAATAACTAACAGTGCAATAACTAACAGTACAATAACTAACAGTGCAATAACTAACAGTGCAATAACTAACAGTGCAATAACTAACAGTGCAATAACTAACAGTACAATAACTAACAGTGCAATAACTAACAGTACAATAACTAACAGTGCAATAACTAACAGTGCAATAACTAACAGTGCAATGACTAACAGTGCAATAACTAACAGTGCAATAACTAACAGTGCAATAATAGACTGTGGACTGTGCAATATTTTGGTGCAATAAGTGATTGTGGACATCGTATAGAATATACTCACCCAAATGCACTAGTTACTATCACATCAATGGATACATCAGATTGCCCCAATTATATGGAGGAATAAGCCAACTACAGACACTTTACAACCAGTCAGTGCACAACAAATAACACACGACACATGCACAGTGTGAACCCTGCCTGACATATACTATAGAGGACAGAAGACGGATACAGGTCTCTCCAAGTATTGATGGTGAAGGCGAAAAGAAGGCGGCAAAGGTGCGATCTACAGTAACATATACACCCGATAAGGGTCTAAATAATTTTAAATAATAAAAGCTATTTTAAAAGGTTCCCTGCTCTTCAGTCTATATATATATATATTTTTTTTATTTATTTATTTTTATTTATTTATTTCCTCTTTGTCCTCTTCACATTCACCCATCACACCTAACCTCTATGGCAGCTACACTAACATACACAACTTAGCCATACACACATCATACACACATCATACACACACATCATACACACACACATCATACACACATCATACACACACACATCATACACACACACATCATACACACATCATACACACACACATCATACACACACATCATACACACACATCATACACACACATCATACACACACATCATACACACACACATCATACACACACATCATACACACACACATCATACACACATCATACACACATCATACACACACACATCATACACACACATCATACACACACATCATACACACACATCATACACACACATCATACACACACACATCATACACACACATCATACACACACACATCATACACACATCATACACACATCATACACACACACATCATACACACATCATACACACACATCATACACGCCTCGGCCATACACACATCATACACACCTCAACCATACACACATCATACACACATCATACACACATCATACACACATCATACACACACATCATACACACACACATCATACACACATCATACACACATCATACACACATCATACACACATCATACACACATCATACACACATCATACACACATCATACACACACACATCATACACACATCATACACACACATCATACACACATCATACACGCCTCAGCCATACACACATCATACACACATCATACACACATCATACACACACACATCATACACACATCATACAGACATCATACACACATCATACACACACATCATACACACATCACACACATATCATACACACACACATCATACACACATCATACACACACATCATACACACACACATCATACACACATCATACACACACATCATACACACACACATCATACACACACATCATACACACATCATACACACACATCATACACACATCATACACACACCATACACACATCATACACACATCATACACACATCATACACGCCTCAGCCATATACACATATTACACACACACATTATACACACATCATACACACATCATACACACATCATACACACACACATCATACACACATCATACACACATCATACACACACATCATACACACATCATACACACACATCATACACACATCATACACACACATCATACACACATCATACACACACCATACACACATCATACACACATCATACACACATCATACACGCCTCAGCCATACACACATCATACACACATCATACACACACACATCATACACACACATCATACACACATCATACACACATCATACACACACACATCATACACACACATCATACACACACACATCATACACACACATCATACACACATCATACACGCATCATACACACATCATACACACCTCAACCATACACACATCATACACACATCATACACGCATCATACACACATCATACACACATCATACACACGTCAACCATACACACATTATACACACATCATACACACATCATACACGCATCATACACACATCATACACACATCATACACACATCATACACACCTCAACCATACACGCATCATACACACATCATACACGCCTCAGCCATACACACATCATACACACATCATACACGCCTCAGCCATACACACATCATACACACATCATACACACATCATACACACATCATACACACATCATACACACATCATACACACATCATACACACATCATACACACATCATACACACCTCAGCCATACACACATCATACACACATCATACACACATCATACACGCCTCAGCCATACACACATCATACACACATCATACACACACATCATATACACACACATCATACACACACATCATACACACATCATACACGCATCATACACACATCATACACACCTCAACCATACACACATCATACACACATCATACACACATCATACACACATCATACACGCATCATACACACATCATACACACATCATACACACCTCAACCATACACACATCATACACACATCATACACACATCATACACGCATCATACACACATCATACACACATCATACACACCTCAACCATACACACATCATACACACATCATACACACATCATACACACATCATACACGCATCATACACACATCATACACACATCACACACACCTCAACCATACACGCATCATACACACATCATACACGCCTCAGCCATACACACATCATACACACATCATACACACATCATACACACATCATACACACATCATACACGCATCATACACGCATCATACACACATCATACACACATCATACACACATCATACACACATCATACACACCTCAGCCATACACACATCATACACACATCATACACACATCATACACACATCATACACGCCTCAGCCATACACACATCATACACACATCATACACACATCATACACACATCATACACACATCATACACACATCATGCACGCCTCAGCCATACACACATCATACACACATCATACACACATCATACACGCCTCAGCCATACACACATCATACACACATCATACACACATCATACACGCCTCAGCCATACACACATCATACACACATCATACACACATCATACACACATCATACACACATCATACACACACACATCATACACACATCACACACACATCATACACACATCATACACACATCATACACACATCATACACACATCATACACACATCATACACACATCATACACACATCATACACACATCATACAAGCCTCAGCCATACACACATCATACACACATCATACACACATCATACACACACACACATCATACACACATCATACACACATCATACACACATCATACACACATCATACACGCCTCAGCCATACACACATCATACACACATCATACACACATCATACACACATCATACACGCCTCAGCCATACACACATCATACACACATCATACACACATCATACACACATACACACATCATACACGCCTCAGCCATACACACATCATACACACATCATACACACATCATACACACATCATACACACATACACACATCATACACGCCTCAGCCATACACACATCATACACACATCATACACACATCATACACACATCATACACACATCATACACACATCATACACACATCATACACGCCTCAGCCATACACACATCATACACACATCATACACACATCATACACACATCATACACACATCATACACGCCTCAGCCATACACACATCATACACACATCATACACACATCATACACACATCATACACACATCATACACACATCATACACACATCTTACACACATCATACACGCCTCAGCCATACACACATCGTACACACATCATACACACATCATACACACATCATACACACGTCATACACACATCATACACACATCATACACACATCATACACACATCATACACGCCTCAGCCACACATCATACACACATCCTACGCACATCATACACACATCAGACACGCCTCAGCCATACACACATCATACACACATCATACACACATCATACACACACCATACACACACACATCATACACACATCATACACCTCAGCCATACACACATCATACACACATCATACACACATCATACACACACACACATCATACACACATCATACACGCCTCAGCCATACACACATCATACACACATCATACACACATCATACACACACCATACACACACACATCATACACACATCATACACACATCATACACGCCTCAGCCATACACACATCATACACACATCATACACACATCATACACACACACACACATCATACACACATCATACACACATCATACACACATCATACACACACACATCATACACACATCATACACACACATCATACACGCCTCGGCCATACACACATCATACACACCTCAACCATACACACATCATACACACATCATACACACATCATACACACATCATACACACACATCATACACACACACATCATACACACATCATACACACATCATACACACATCATACACACATCATACACACATCATACACACATCATACACACACACATCATACACACATCATACACACACACATCATACACACATCATACACACACATCATACACACATCATACACGCCTCAGCCATACACACATCATACACACATCATACACACATCATACACACACACATCATACACACATCATACAGACATCATACACACATCATACACACACATCATACACACATCACACACATATCATACACACACACATCATACACACATCATACACACACATCATACACACACACATCATACACACATCATACACACACATCATACACACATCATACACACACATCATACACACATCATACACACACCATACACACATCATACACACATCATACACACATCATACACGCCTCAGCCATACACACATCATACACACACACATTATACACACATCATACACACATCATACACACACATCATACACACACACATCATACACACATCATACACACATCATACACACACATCATACACACATCATACACACACATCATACACACATCATACACACACATCATACACACATCATACACACACCATACACACATCATACACACATCATACACACATCATACACGCCTCAGCCATACACACATCATACACACATCATACACACACACATCATACACACACATCATACACACATCATACACACATCATACACACACACATCATACACACACATCATACACACACACATCATACACACACATCATACACACATCATACACGCATCATACACACATCATACACACCTCAACCATACACACATCATACACACATCATACACACATCATACACACATCATACACGCATCATACACACATCATACACACATCATACACACCTCAACCATACACACATTATACACACATCATACACACATCATACACGCATCATACACACATCATACACACATCATACACACATCATACACACCTCAACCATACACGCATCATACACACATCATACACGCCTCAGCCATACACACATCATACACACATCATACACGCCTCAGCCATACACACATCATACACACATCATACACACATCATACACACATCATACACACATCATACACACATCATACACACATCATACACGCATCATACACACATCATACACACATCATACACACATCATACACACATCATACACACATCATACACACCTCAGCCATACACACATCATACACACATCATACACACATCATACACGCCTCAGCCATACACACATCATACACACATCATACACACACATCATATACACACACATCATACACACACATCATACACACATCATACACGCATCATACACACATCATACACACCTCAACCATACACACATCATACACACATCATACACACATCATACACACATCATACACGCATCATACACACATCATACACACATCATACACACCTCAACCATACACACATCATACACACATCATACACACATCATACACGCATCATGCACACATCATACACACATCATACACACCTCAACCATACACACATCATACACACATCATACACACATCATACACACATCATACACGCATCATACACACATCATACACACATCACACACACCTCAACCATACACGCATCATACACACATCATACACGCCTCAGCCATACACACATCATACACACATCATACACACATCATACACACATCATACACACATCATACACGCATCATACACGCATCATACACACATCATACACACATCATACACACATCATACACACATCATACACACCTCAGCCATACACACATCATACACACATCATACACACATCATACACACATCATACACGCCTCAGCCATACACACATCATACACACATCATACACACATCATACACACATCATACACACATCATACACACATCATGCACGCCTCAGCCATACACACATCATACACACATCATACACACATCATACACACATCATACACGCCTCAGCCATACACACATCATACACACATCATACACACATCATACACGCCTCAGCCATACACACATCATACACACATCATACACACATCATACACACATCATACACACATCATACACACACACATCATACACACATCACACACACATCATACACACATCATACACACATCATACACACATCATACACACACATCATACACACATCATACACACATCATACACACATCATACACACATCATACACACATCATACACACATCATACACACATCATACAAGCCTCAGCCATACACACATCATACACACATCATACACACATCATACACACACACACATCATACACACATCATACACACATCATACACACATCATACACACATCATACACGCCTCAGCCATACACACATCATACACACATCATACACACATCATACACACATCATACACGCCTCAGCCATACACACATCATACACACATCATACACACATCATACACACATCATACACACATCATACACACATCATACACACATACACACATCATACACACATCATACACACATCATACACACATCATACACACATACACACATCATACACGCCTCAGCCATACACACATCATACACACATCATACACACATCATACACACATCATACACACATCATACACACATCATACACACATCATACACGCCTCAGCCATACACACATCATACACACATCATACACACATCATACACACATCATACACGCCTCAGCCATACACACATCATACACACATCATACACACATCATACACACATCATACACACATCATACACACATCATACACACATCATACACACATCATACACGCCTCAGCCATACACACATCGTACACACATCATACACACATCATACACACATCATACACACGTCATACACACATCATACACACATCATACACACATCATACACACATCATACACGCCTCAGCCACACATCATACACACATCCTACGCACATCATACACACATCAGACACGCCTCAGCCATACACACATCATACACACATCATACACACATCATACACACACCATACACACACACATCATACACACATCATACACGCCTCAGCCATACACACATCATACACACATCATACACACATCATACACACACACACATCATACACACATCATACACGCCTCAGCCATACACACATCATACACACATCATACACACATCATACACACACCATACACACACACATCATACACACATCATACACACATCATACACGCCTCAGCCATACACACATCATACACACATCATACACACATCATACACACACACACACACACATCATACACACTTCATACACACATCATACACACATCATATACACATCATACTCACATCATGCACTCACTCACACACACTGTCATACATTTTCAACGCATCTCATACACCGCCATACACTCTAGTACATTCATTACCATACATATCCCATTCACAATATATAACACACTACCATAACCATCATCCCATATATACAGACACTCTGACAACACCCTACCACTCCACCACCCAATCTCACCAGAAAATCACTATAGTAATCCCCATAGACCTAGTGAACCAGTCACCTTTTTCCTTTCTCGTACTAATTTACAAATCTGTTTAACTTTCTGCAACAGTTGGATTGAAAAAACTATTTCCACTGGAGTACCCCTTTAAGTGTGTAGAGCCGGCGGAGCTGAGCTCATTATGTGCACAATTAATACATTCTAATATATCGCCTGGAGCAGGAGCGCGTTCTCCATGTCACTCAATGTGGATTTCTGCAGAGTTCAGCTGTGGATCATTAATATAAGAAATAAGGTTTGATGAATGGCCGGGTCAGCGGGGTCAGGGCCCAGGACGGGTGTAGGGTGTGCAGGGCAGCAGCTGCCTTCATTTATTCTACACTAAGGTCATCCCCTGAGGTCACACATGTGTTCTGCAAACTTCCAGTCACCCACAGAGAATAACATTACACTGATACAATATATATAATATTACACTGATACAATATATATAATATTACACTGATACAATATATTATATTACACTGATACAATATATATAATATTACACTGATACAATATATATAATATTATACTGATACAATATATATAATATTACACTGATACAATATATATAATATTACACTGATACAATATATATATAATATTACACTGATACAATATATATAATATTATACTGATACAATATATATATAATATTACACTGATACAATATATATAATATTATACTGATAAAATATATATATAATATTACACTGATACAATATATATAATATTACACTGATACAATATATATATATATATATAATATTACACTGATACAATATATATAATATTATACTGATACAATATATATAATATTACACTGATACAATATATATAATATTACACTGATACAATATATATATATATATATTTATAATATTACACTGATACAATATATAATATTACACTGATACAATATATAATATTACACTGATACAATATATATATAATATTACACTGATACAATATATATAATATTACATTGATACAATATATATAATATTACACTGATACAATATATATATAATATTACACTGATACAATATATATAATATTACACTGATACAATATATATATATATATATATATATAATATTACACTGATACAATATATATATAATATTACACTGATACAATATATATAATATTACACTGATACAATATATAATATTACACTGATACAATATATATATAATATTACACTGGAACAATATATATATAATATTACACTGATACAATATATAATATTACACTGATACAATATATATAATATTACACTGATACAATATATTATATTACACTGATACAATATATATAATATTACACTGATACAATATATATATATATATATATATAATATTACACTGATACAATATATATATAATATTACACTGATACAATATATATATAATATTACACTGATACAATATATATATATATATATATAATATTACATTGATACAATATATATATTACACTGATACAATATATATAATATTACACTGATACAATATATATATATAATATTACACTGATACAATATATATAATATTACACTGATACAATATATATATAATATTACACTGATACAATATATATATATATATATATATATATATATATATATATATTACACTGATACAATATAATATTACACTGATACAATATATATAATATTACACTGATAAAATATATATAATATTACACTGATACAATATATATATAATATTACACTGATACAATATAATATTACACTGATACAATATATATAATATTAAACTGATACAATATATATAATATTACACTGATACAATATATATAATATTACACTTATACAATATATGATATTACACTGATACAATATATATAATATTACACTGATACAAATTATATAATATTACACTGATACAATATATATAATATTACACTGATACAATATATATAATATTACACTGATACAATATATATAATATTACACTGATACAATATATATATAATATTACACTGATACAATATATATAATGTTACACTGATACAATATATATATAATATTACACTTATACAATATATGATATTACACTGATACAATATATATAATATTACACTGATACAAATTATATAATATTACACTGATACAATATATATATAATATTACACTGATACAATATATATAATATTACACTGATACAAGATATATAATATTACACTGATACAATATATATATAATGTTACACTGATACAATATATATGATATTACACTGATACAATATATATATAATATTACACTGATACAATATATATAGAATATTACACTGATACAATATATATAATATTACACTGATACAATATATATATAATATTACACTGATACAATATATATATATAATATTACACTGATACAATATATATAATATTACACTGATACAATATATGTATAATATTACACTGATACAATATATATAGAGTATTACACTGATACAATATATATAATATTACACTGATACAATATTTATAATATTACACTGATACAATATATAATATTACACTGATACAATATATATAACATTACACTGATACAATATATTATATTACACTGATACAATATATATAACATTACACTGATACAATATATTATTTTACACTGATACAATATATATAATATTACACTGATACAATATATTATATTACACTGATACAATATATAATACTACACTGATACAATATATTATATTACACTGATACAAAATATATATAATATTACACTGATACAATATATGATATTACACTGATACAATATATAATATTACACTGATACAATATATATAATATTACACTGATACAATATATATAATATTACACTGATACAATATATTATATTACACTGATACAATATATATAATATTACACTGATACAATATATATATATATAATATTACACTGATACAATATATAATATTACACTGATACAATATATAATATTACACTGATACAATATATAATATTACACTGATACAATATATATAATATTACACTGATACAATATATTATATTACACTGATACAATATATATATATATAATATTACACTGATGCAATATATAATATTACACTAATACAATATATAATATTACACTGATACAATATATAATATTACACTGATACAATATATTATATTACACTGATACAATATATATAATATTACACTGATACAATATATAATATTACATTGATACAATATATATAATATTACACTGATACAATATATATATATAATATTACACTAATACAATATATAATATTACACTGATACAATATATAATATTACACTGATACAATATATATATAATATTACACTGATACAATATATAATATTACACTGATACAATATATAATATTACACTGATACAATATATAATATTACACTGATACAATATATATATATATATATAATATTACACTGATACAATATATAATATTACACTGATACAATATATAATATTACACTGATACAATATATTATATTACACTGATACAATATATAATATTACACTGATACAATATATATATAATATTACACTGATACAATATATAATATTACACTGATACAATATATTATATTACACTGATACAATATATAATATTACACTGATACAATATATATATATATAATATTACACTGATACAATATATAATATTACACTGATACAATATATTATATTACACTGATACAATATATAATATTACACTGATACAATATATATAATATTACACTGATACAATATATATAATATTACACTGATACAATATATATAATATTACACTGATACAATATATATATAATATTACACTGATACAATATATATAATATTACACTGATACAATATATAATGTTACACTGATACAATATATATAATAATACACTGATACAATATATATAATATTACACTGATACAATATATATAATATTACACTGATACAATATATTATATTACACTGATACAATGATATACATATATTATACATATATATATAAAGCCTATCCCGGCGGAACACGGTCGGGGGTGTGGTGTGGAGCTGTGGTGAGTCCTGTTTTCCCTGTATGTGTCTGCTGCAAAATCTCTCTCACAAAGTGGTTTCTCTTATTTGTATTAATGAGATTTATTCTGTCTACTGTGGCACTTTATACATTTAACCCTTTGCTGGTATTTGCCTCTTACTATTCATGTGTACACTGTGACACTTTATACATTTAACCCTTTGCTGGTATTTACCTCTTACTATTCATGTGTACACTGTGACACTTCATACATTTAACCCTTTGCTGGTATTTACCTCTTATTATTCATGTTTACACTGTGACACTTTATACATTTAACCCTTTGCTGGTATTTACCTCTTATTATTCATGTTTACACTGTGACACTTTATACATTTAACCCTTTGCAGGTATTTGCCTCTTACTATCCATGTGTACACTGTGACACTTCATACATTTAACCCTTTGCTGGTATTTACCTCTTACTATTCATATATACACTGTGACACTTTATACATTTAACCCTTTGCTGGTATTTGCCTCTTACTATTCATATATACACTGTGACACTTTATACATTTAACCCTTTGCTGGTATTTGCCTCTTACTATTCATGTGTACACTGTGGCACTTTATACATTTAACCCTTTGCTGGTATTTGCCTCTTACTATTCATGTGTACACTGTGACACTTTATACATTTAACCCTTTGCTGGTATTTGCCTCTTACTATTCATGTGTACACTGTGACACTTTATACGTTTAACCCTTTGCTGGTATTTACCTCTTACTATTCATGTGTACACTGTGACACTTTATACATTTAACCCTTTGCTGGTATTTGCCTCTTACTATTCATGTGTACACTGTGGCACTTTATACATTTAACCCTTTGCTGGTATTTGCCTCTTACTATTCATGTGTACACTGTGACACTTTATACGTTTAACCCTTTGCTGGTATTTGCCTCTTACTATTCATGTGTACACTGTGACACTTTATACATTTAACCCTTTGCTGGTATTTACCTCTTACTATTCATGTGTACACTGTGACACTTTATACATTTAACCCTTTGCTGGTATTTGCCTCTTACTATTCATGTGTACACTGTGGCACTTTATACATTTAACCCTTTGCTGGTATTTGCCTCTTACTATTCATGTGTACACTGTGACACTTTATACATTTAACCCTTTGCTGGTATTTACCTCTTACTATTCATGTGTACACTGTGACACTTCATACATTTAACCCTTTGCTGGTATTTACCTCTTATTATTCATGTTTACACTGTGACACTTTATACATTTAACCCTTTGCTGGTATTTACCTCTTATTATTCATGTTTACACTGTGACACTTTATACATTTAACCCTTTGCAGGTATTTGCCTCTTACTATCCATGTGTACACTGTGACACTTCATACATTTAACCCTTTGCTGGTATTTACCTCTTACTATTCATATATACACTGTGACACTTTATACATTTAACCCTTTGCTGGTATTTGCCTCTTACTATTCATATATACACTGTGACACTTTATACATTTAACCCTTTGCTGGTATTTGCCTCTTACTATTCATGTGTACACTGTGGCACTTTATACATTTAACCCTTTGCTGGTATTTGCCTCTTACTATTCATGTGTACACTGTGACACTTTATACATTTAACCCTTTGCTGGTATTTGCCTCTTACTATTCATGTGTACACTGTGACACTTTATACGTTTAACCCTTTGCTGGTATTTACCTCTTACTATTCATGTGTACACTGTGACACTTTATACATTTAACCCTTTGCTGGTATTTGCCTCTTACTATTCATGTGTACACTGTGGCACTTTATACATTTAACCCTTTGCTGGTATTTGCCTCTTACTATTCATGTGTACACTGTGACACTTTATACGTTTAACCCTTTGCTGGTATTTGCCTCTTACTATTCATGTGTACACTGTGACACTTTATACATTTAACCCTTTGCTGGTATTTACCTCTTACTATTCATGTGTACACTGTGACACTTTATACATTTAACCCTTTGCTGGTATTTACCTCTTACTATTCATGTGTACACTGTGACACTTTATACATTTAACCCTTTGCTGGTATTTACCTCTTACTATTCATGTTTAAACTGTGACACTTTATACATTTAACCCTTTGCTGGTATTTACCTCTTACTATTCATGTGTACACTGTGACACTTCATACATTTAACCCTTTGCTGGTATTTACCTCTTATTATTCATGTTTACACTGTGACACTTTATACATTTAACCCTTTGCTGGTATTTACCTCTTATTATTCATGTGTACACTGTGACACTTCATACATTTAACCCTTTGCTGGTATTTACCTCTTACTATTCATATATACACTGTGACACTTTATACATTTAACCCTTTGCTGGTATTTGCCTCTTACTATTCATATATACACTGTGACACTTTATACATTTAACCCTTTGCTGGTATTTGCCTCTTACTATTCATGTGTACACTGTGACACTTTATACATTTAACCCTTTGCTGGTATTTGCCTCTTACTATTCATGTGTACACTGTGACACTTTATACATTTAACCCTTTGCTGGTATTTACCTCTTACTATTCATGTGTACACTGTGACACTTTATACGTTTAACCCTTTGCTGGTATTTACCTCTTACTATTCATGTGTACACTGTGACACTTTATACATTTAACCCTTTGCTGGTATTTGCCTCTTACTATTCATGTGTACACTGTGGCACTTTATACATTTAACCCTTTGCTGGTATTTACCTCTTACTATTCATGTGTACACTGTGACACTTTATACATTTAACCCTTTGCTGGTATTTGCCTCTTACTATTCATGTGTACACTGTGACACTTTATACATTTAACCCTTTGCTGGTATTTACCTCTTACTATTCATGTGTACACTGTGACACTTTATACATTTAACCCTTTGCTGGTATTTACCTCTTATTATTTATGTGTACACTGTGACACTTTATACGTTTAACCCTTTGCAGGTATTTGCCTCTTACTATCCATGTGTACACTGTGACACTTTATACATTTAACCCTTTGCTGGTATTTACCTCTTACTATTCATGTGTACACTGTGACACTTTATACATTTAACCCTTTGCTGGTATTTACCTCTTACTATTCATGTGTACACTGTGACACTTTATACATTTAACCCTTTGCTGATATTTGCCTCTTACTATTTATGTGTACACTGTGACACTTTATACGTTTAACCCTTTGCAGGTATTTGCCTCTTACTATCCATGTGTACACTGTGACACTTTATACATTTAACCCTTTGCTGGTATATACCTCTTACTATTCATGTGTACACTGTGACACTTTATACATTTAACCCTTTGCTGGTATTTGCCTCTTACTATTCATGTGTACACTGTGACACTTTATACATTTAACCCTTTGCTGATATTTGCCTCTTACTATTCATGTGTACACTGTGACACTTTATACATTTAACCCTTTGCTGGTATTTGCCTCTTACTATTCATGTGTACACTGTGACACTTTATAAATTTAACCCTTTGCTGGTATTTGCCTCTTACTATTCATGTGTACACTGTGACACTTTATACATTTAACCCTTTGCTGGTATTTGCCTCTTACTATCCATGTGTACACTGTGACACTTTATACATTTAACCCTTTGCTGGTATTTACCTCTTACTATCCATGTGTACACTGTGACACTTTATACATTTAACCCTTTGCTGATATTTACCTCTTACTATTCATGTGTACACTGTGACACTTTATACGTTTAACCCTTTGCTGGTATTTACCTCTTACTATTCATGTGTACACTGTGACACTTTATACATTTAACCCTTTGCTGGTATTTACCTCTTACTATTCATGTGTACACTGTGACACTTTATACATTTAACCCTTTGCTGGTATTTGCCTCTTACTATTCATGTGTACACTGTGACACTTTATACATTTAACCCTTTGCTGGTATTTACCTCTTACTATTCATGTGTACACTGTGACACTTTATACATTTAACCCTTTGCTGGTATTTACCTCTTACTATTCATGTGTACACTGTGACACTTTATACATTTAACCCTTTGCTGGTATTTACCTCTTACTATTCATGTGTACACTGTGGCACTTTATACGTTTAACCCTTTGCTGGTATTTACCTCTTACTATTCATGTGTACACTGTGACACTTTATACATTTAACCCTTTGCTGGTATTTGCCTCTTACTATTCATGTGTACACTGTGACACTTTATACATTTAACCCTTTGCTGGTATTTGCCTCTTACTATTCATGTGTACACTGTGACACTTTATACATTTAACCCTTTGCTGGTATTTGCCTCTTACTATTCATGTGTACACTGTGACACTTTATACATTTAACCCTTTGCTGGTATTTACCTCTTACTATTCATGTGTACACTGTGACACTTTATACATTTAACCCTTTGCTGGTATTTACCTCTTACTATTCATGTTTACACTGTGACACTTTATACATTTAACCCTTTGCTGGTATTTGCCTCTTACTATTCATGTGTACACTGTGACACTTTATACATTTAACCCTTTGCTGGTATTTGCCTCTTACTATTCATGTGTACACTGTGGCACTTTATACATTTAACCCTTTGCTGGTATTTACCTCTTACTATTCATGTGTACACTGTGACACTTTATACATTTAACCCTTTGCTGGTATTTACCTCTTACTATTCATGTGTACACTGTGGCACTTTATACGTTTAACCCTTTGCTGGTATTTGCCTCTTACTATTCTTGTGTACACTGTGACACTTTATACATTTAACCCTTTGCTGGTATTTACCTCTTACTATTCATATATACACTGTGACACTTTATACATTTAACCCTTTGCTGGTATTTGCCTCTTACTATTCATGTGTACACTGTGACACTTTATACATTTAACCCTTTGCTGGTATTTGCCTCTTACTATTCATGTGTACACTGTGACACTTTATACATTTAACCCTTTTGCTGGTATTTACCTCTTACTATTCATGTGTACACTGTGACACTTTATACATTTAACCCTTTGCTGGTATTTACCTCTTATTATTCATGTTTACACTGTGGCACTTTATACATTTAACCCTTTGCTGGTATTTGCCTCTTTCTATTCATGTGTACACTGTGACACTTTATACATTTAACCCTTTGCTGGTATTTGCCTCTTACTATTCATGTGTACACTGTGACACTTTATACATTTAACCCTTTGCTGGTATTTGCCTCTTACTATTCATGTGTACACTGTGACACTTTATACGTTTAACCCTTTGCTGGTATTTACCTCTTACTATTCATGTGTACACTGTGACACTTTATACATTTAACCCTTTGATGGTATTTACCTCTTACTATTCATGTGTACACTGTGACACTTTATACATTTAACCCTTTGCTGGTATTTACCTCTTACTATTCATATGTACACTGTGACACTTTATACATTTAACCCTTTGCTGGTATTTGCCTCTTACTATTCATGTGTACACTGTGACACTTTATACATTTAACCCTTTGCAGGTATTTGCCTCTTACTATTCATGTGTACACTGTGACACTTTATACATTTAACCCTTTGCTGGTATTTACCTCTTACTATTCATGTGTACACTGTGACACTTTATACATTTAACCCTTTGCTGGCATTTGCCTTTTACTATTCATTTGTACACTGTGACACTTTATACGTTTAACCCTTTGCTGGTATTTGCCTCTTACTATTCATGTGTACACTGTGACACTTTATACATTTAACCCTTTGCTGGTATTTACCTCTTACTATTCATGTATACACCATACATGCACAGAGGTGATCTATTCTTGTAGCATTACATTTTACTCAGACATACAGCTCACTATCCCAGTATCCTGTTTTTTCCATTATATTGTCCCTTTTGTGTGATTCCTTATATGTACTTTTTTAATGTTGCTTTTCATATCAATAAAGAATTAATATTTTAATCTTTTCGAATAGTTTATTGTTTGGAGGTTTTTTTCTTGTGCCTTGTGCCCATACTGTAGGTGTTCAATGTATAATATTACACTGGAACAATATATATAATATTACACTGATACAATGTATAATATTACACTGGAACAATATATATAATATTACACTGGAACAATATATATAATATTACACTGATACAATATTTATATAATATCACACTGATACAATATATATAATATTACACTGATACAATCTATATATAATATTACACTGATACAATGTATATAATATTACACTGATACAATATATATAATATTACACTGATACAATATATATATATAATATTACACTGATACAATGTATTTAATATTACACTGATACAATATATATATATATATATATATAATATTACACTGATACAATGTATAATATTACACTGATACAATATATATATATATAATATTACACTGGAACAATATATATAATATTACACTGATACAATATATATAATATTACACTGATACAATATATATAATATTACACTGATACAATATATATAATATTACACTGATACAATATATATATATAATATTACACTGGAACAATATATATAATATTACACTGGAACAATATATATAATATTACACTGATACAATATATATAAAATTACACTGATACAATATATATATAATATTACACTGATACAATATATATAGAATATTACACTGATACAATATATATAGAATATTACACTGATACAATATATATATATAATATTACACTGCCGCCGGGAGTTCGCTCTGCAGTCCCTCTGTGACTGCCGTTGGCGCATTGGCAGCGTGAAATGCGCAGCGGATGGCCCGTGTGACCCTACCCTAACACAGACATAATGCTCCTCTTTGGGTTGGTCACATAGGTGTGTAAAAAATATTAAAAAAAATAAAAAAAACAACATGTGCTATGTTTATCCCTTTTGCAGATGGAAAATGTTTCTTCGGATGTCAGGGCATGATGGGAGTTGTAGTTGTAGAGCGTTTGGTTGGCGCTGCTGTATGTGGCCTCTCTGATCAAGAACAGCTTAAAGGGGTATTCCAGGAAAAAAACTTTTCTATATATATCAACTGGCTCCAGAAAGTTAAACAGATTTGTAAATGACTTATATTAAAAAATCTTAATCCTTTCAGTACTTATGAGCTTCTTGTCAGGATTCAGCTAGCTGGAGGTGGATCCTCTGTGTCAGAGAGGGATTGGCGTGGACTGTGTCGGTGGACTGGTTCTAGGGTTGCTACTGGTTTTCACCAGAGCCCGCCGCAAAGCAGGATGGTCTTGCTGCGGCGGTAGCAACCAGGTCGTATCCACCGGCAACGGCTCAACCTCGCTGACTGCTGAGAAGGCGTGGGACAGAAGGACTAGGCAGAGGCAAGGTCAGACGTAGCAGAAGGTCGAGGCAGGCGGCAAGGTACGTAGTCAATGGTGATAGCAAGAGGTCTGGAACACAGTAATGGCAAACACAGTAAACGCTTTCACAAGGCACAAAGGCAACAAGATCCGGCAAGGAAGTGCAGGGGAAGTGAGGTTATATGAGCAGGGAGCAGGTGGAAGCTAATTAGACTGATTGGGCCAAGCACCAATCATTGGTGCACTGGCCCTTTAAATCTCAGAGAGCTGGCGCGCGCCCTAAGGAGTGGAGCCGCGCGCGCCAGGACGTGACAGCCGGGGACCGGGACAGGTGAGTGACTTGGGATGCGATTCGCGAGCGGGCGCGTGCCGCTATGCGAATCGCATCCCCGTCGTCAGTGTCAGTGCAGCGCTCCCGGTCAGCGGGTCTGACCGGGGCGCTGCAGAGAGGGGAACGCCGCGAGCACTCTGGGGAGGAGCAGGGACCCGGAGCGCTTGGCGTAACAGTACCCCCCCCCCTTAGGTCTCCCCATCTTTTTGTCTCCTTCTCCCTTCAAATGAGACGAGAACATAGGGGGCGCCTCTTGAGTTTCCTTCCTGAAAAAATAGAAGTCCTGGGAAGCTACATCAGCGGCAGATAATCCAGAAGAAGTGGGAATGGGGAGGGGGGGCAGAGAGTGAAGCTTGTCACGGGGCAGAGTGTCACCAGGACGGGGGCTATGAGGAGCAGATGTGAGGCATCGTTTGTGACAAGCAGGACCCAAATTCTTGATCTCCCCGGTGGTCCAGTCAAGGGTGAGAGAATGATGTTGGAGCCATGGCAGACCAAGGAGGACTTCAGAGGTGCAGTTGGGCAGAACAAAAAATTCAATTTTCTCGTGATGCCGTCCAATACTCATAAGCAGGGGTTCTGTGCGGTAATGCACAGTGCAGTCCAATTTTACTCCGTTGACAGAAGAAATGTAGAGCGGCTTGACGAGACAGGTCACTGGGATGCGGAACCTATTAACAAAAGAGGCCAGAATAAAATTTCCTGCAGAACCAGAGTCCAAGAAGGCCACAGCTGAGAAGGAGGAATTGGCGGAAGGAGAAAACCGCACGGGCACAGTGAGACGTGGAGAAGCAGAATTCACACCAAGAGACGCCACTCCCACGTGAACAGGGTGCGTGTGTGCGTTTCCCAGACGTGGAGGACGAATAGGGCAATCCACTAGGAAATGTTCGGTACTAGAGCAGTACAGACATAAGTTTTTATCTCTGCGACGAGACCTCTCTTCATGGGTCAGGCGAGACCGATCCACTTGCATAGCCTCCTCGGCGGGAGGCACAGGGGTAGATTGCAAAGGATACTGTGAGAGAGGTGCCCAGGGATCAAGGTCCTTTTCCTGGCGGAGCTCTTGGTGTCTTTCAGAAAAACGCTTGTCGATGCGGGTGGCCAAATGGATAAGTTCAGACAGGTTAGCTGGAATTTCTCGTGCGGCCAGCACATCCTTGATGTTGCTGGATAGGCCTTTCTTGAAGGTCACGCAGAGGGCCTCATTGTTCCAGGCTAGCTCTGAAGCGAGGGTACGAAACTGGATGGCGTATTCGCCTACGGAAGAAGTTCCTTGGACTAGGTTCAGCAAAGCAGTCTCAGCAGAGGAGGCCCGGGCTGGCTCCTCGAAGACACTACGGACTTCAGCAAAGAAGGACTGGACTGTGGCTGTGGCAGGATCATTGCGGTCCCAGAGCGGTGTGGCCCAAGACAAGGCCTTTCCAGATAGAAGACTCAATACGAACGCCACCTTAGACCGTTCTGTAGGAAATTGGTCCGACAACATCTCCATATGCAGGGAACATTGAGACAGGAAACCACGGCAGAGTTTAGAGTCCCCATCAAATTTGTCCGGCAGAGACAAGCGGAGGCCAGGAGCAGGCACTCGCTGCGGAGGAGGTGCAGGAGCTGGCGGAGGAGATGGTTGCTGCTGTAGCAGTGGCAGAAGTTGCTGTAGCATGGCGGTCAACTGCGACAGCTGCTGTCCTTGTTGGGTGATTTGTTGGGATTGCTGGGCGACCACCGTGGGAAGGTCAGCAAGACTTGGCAGCGGCACCTCAGCGGGATCCATGGCCGGATCTACTGTCAGGATTCGGCTGGCTGGAGGTGGATCCTCTGTGCCAGAGAGGGATTGGCATGGACCGTGTTGGTGGACCGGTTCTAAGTTGCTACTGGTATTCACCAGAGCCCGCCGCAAAGCGGGATGGTCTTGCAGCGGCGGTAGCAACCAGGTCGTATCCACCGGTAACGGCTCAACCTCTCTAACTGCTGAGACAGGCGCGGTACAAAAGGACAAGGCAAGAGCAAGGTCGGACGTAGCAGAAGGTCAGGGCAGGCAGCAAGGGTCGTAGTCAGGGGCAACAGCAGAAGGTCTGGAACACAGGCTTGGGACATACACAAAACGCTTTCTCTGGCACAAGGCAACAAGATCCGGCAATGCTGGGAAGGGGAAGTGAGGTAATATGGACGTGGAGCAGGTGGAAGCTAATTAGACTGATTGGGCCAGGCACCAATCATTGGTGCACTGGCCCTTTAAATCTCAGAGAGCTGGCGCGCGCGTGCCCTAGAGAGCGGAGCCGCGCGCGCCAGAACGTGACAGCCGGGGACCGGGACAGGTAAGTGGCTTGGGATGCGATTCGCGAGCGGGCGCGTCCCGCTATGCGAATCGCATCCCCGTCGTCAGTGTCAGTGCAGCGCTCCTGGTCAGCAGGTCTGACCGGGGCGCTGCAGGGAGAGAAACGCAGCGAGCGCTCTGGGGAGGAGCAGAGACCCGGAGCGCTCGGCGTAACACTTCTGAAGTTAAGGTTGTTCTTTTCTGTCTAAGTGCTCTCTGATGACACGTGTCTCAGGAACCGCCCAGTTTAGAAGAGGTTTGCTATGGGGATTTGCTTCTAAACTGGGCGTTTCCCGAGACACGTGTCATCAGAGAGCACTTAGACAGAAAAGAACAACCTTAACTTCAGAAGCTCATAAGTACTGACAGGATTAAGATTTTGTAATAGAAGTAATTTACAAATCTGTTTAACTTTCTGGAGCCAGTTGATATATAAAAAAAACATTTTTTTCCTGGAATACCCCTTTAATGGAGGTGACCTCCGCGCACACGTCATTGTTTAACCAGAGATTGACCGGTCTATAAGTAAACAGACGCTTTATGGGCTGCGCCAGTCTCTCCCGCGCCTTCAGAGTGGGCAAAAGTAAATAGAATTATCCTCGACCAAGTGGGTGACTACGGGAAAGTGCGAATACAGGAGCCGGCCTGGAATTTCCTGTCAGATTGTCGCCCTCCTCCCGCTCACATTCCAAATTATTCATAAACACCCAAACTCAAGAAAATGTTCCACCTTATAATTCAGGGGATAGAAAAGGAATTTCTGGATTTATTAAAAAAATGTATAAATATATAATATAAAGGGATCAGATGAGACCAAGTGGGCCGCGATTAATCCACGAGCGCTGGGCACCCAGGGGTTAAGTCCTGCTCCGTAACTGTAGGTTCTGTCCTCCGTATTGCAGCTTTATGTTCCCAGCAGATGTTCATAACTGAGGGGATACGAATAGTTTAGGTAAATAGGCGGCGGAGTTAATGAGTAACGTGACCCGCCGGCGATCTGCGAGCCGCTGCAAGCATTACCGAGCAGATCACATGATCAGGAAGAAATAACTTCATACAAGATATAGATATAACATAACTTGATACAGTATATATACACATGGATATAGAAGAAATAACTTCATACAAGATATATATATATATATAACATAACTTGATACAGTATATATACATGGATATAGAAGAAATAACTTCATACAAGATATATATATATATATAACATAACTTGATACAGTATATATACATGGATATAGAAGAAATAACTTCATAGAAGATATAGATATATAGATATATATAACATAACTTGATACAGTATATATACATGGATATAGAAGAAATAACTTCATACAAGATATATATATATATATATATAACATAACTTGATACAGTATATATACATGGATATAGAAGAAATAACTTCATACAAGATATATATATATATATAACATAACTTGATACAGTATATATACATGGATATAGAAGAAATAACTTCATAGAAGATATAGATATATATAACATAACTTGATACAGTATATATACATGGATATAGAAGAAATAACTTCATACAAGATATAGATATATATAACATAACTTGATACAGTATATATACATGGATATAGAAGAAATAACTTCATAGAAGATATAGATATATATATAACATAACTTGATACAGTAAATATATATACAGTGACCCCTCGACTTATGATGGCCCCGACATATGATCATTTGAACATATGATGGCCTCTCAGAGCCCATGGTATGTTGAAGGCAGTATGGACATATGATGCTGCTGTGTGTCGGTTCCATCGTATCTGACAGCGCTGACAACTTCACCATCTGACAGATAGTTGTATAATGTCCCCGTGTGCCCCGTTCTGCCTCCTGTCACTCACACGCTGTCCTGCTAACTCATACAGGCCTCCACTGTGAGCTCCGTGTAAGCCCCGCCCCCCAGTACAGCCATAGCCAATAGCCTTGTGCATCTTGCTGCAGGCATCCAATGAGCTGCTGGCTGCCCTCCCCTTCCTTTCCTATAGAGCTGTAGTCGGCAGGATGGTAATGGAGGACATTCTGTCCCCCCTGAAGGTATATAAAGAACTGTACAGTCCTGTATACAATGTCACACATCACATACAATACATATACACACTATACACCCCATACATCAATGTTTCCCTATCAGTGTGCCTCCAGCTGTTGCAAAACTATAACTCCCAGCATGCCCAGACAGTCAATGGCTGTACATGCATGCTGGGAGTTGTAGTTGTGCAACAGCTGGAGGCACCCTGGTTTGTTAAACACTCCCCATACACTCCACATACAATGGTCATCCCAGAACCAATTAGCAGTTTCCCATAGAGAGATGGATTCAACATACAATGGTTCCGAGGCCCCAGAACCAATTACCATTTTTACATAGACATATGTACTCGACATATGATGGTTTCAACATATGATGGTTCTCCTGGAACCAATTAATATCATATGTTGAGGGACCACTGTATATGGATAAAGAAGAAATAACTTAATGCTTAAAATATTTCCTCTATTTTTAAATTGAAGGAGAAAATTGTCCAAATGGATTAAAGTCTCATAAAGGCGAATAAAATGATTACGGATTATAACGACTTATTCTGAAAGGGGTTAACGGCGACTACAGTAATATCTTTATCCCTCATGACATCATCTGACTATATACCCCAAGACAATCCCTAGCTATATACCCCAAGACAATCCCTAGCTATATACCCCAAGACAATCCCTAGCTATATACCCCAAGACAATCCCTAGCTATATACCCCAAGACAATCCTTAGCTATATACCCCAAGACAATCCCTAGCTATATACCCCAAGACAATCCCTAGCTATATACCCCAAGACAATCCCTAGCTATATACCCCAAGACAATCCCTAGCTATATACCCCAAGACAATCCCTAGCTATATACCCCAAGACAATCCCTAGCTATATACCCCAAGACAATCCCTAGCTATATACCCCAAGACAATCCTTAGCTATATACCCCAAGACAATCCCTAGCTATATACCCCAAGACAATCCCTAGCTATATACCCCAAGACAATCCCTAGCTATATACCCCAAGACAATCCCTAGCTATATACCCCAAGACAATCCCTAGCTATATACCCCAAGACAATCCCTAGCTATATACCCCAAGACAATCCCTAGCTATATACCCCAAGACAATCCCTAGCTATATACCCCAAGACAATCCCTAGCTATATACCCCAAGACAATCCCTAGCTATATACCCCAAGACAATCACTAGCTATATACCCCAAGACAATCTCTAGCTATATACCCCAAGACAATCACTAGCTATATACCCCAAGACAATCCCTAGCTATATACCCCAAGACAATCCCTAGCTATATACCCCAAGATAATCCCTAGCTATATACCCCAAGACAATCCCTAGCTATATACCCCAAGACAATCCTTAGCTATATACCCAAGACAATCCCTAGCTATATACCCCAAGACAATCACTAGCTATATACCCCAAGAAAATCCCTAGCTATATACCCCAAGACAATCCCTAGCTATATACCCCAAGACAATCCCTAGCTATATACCCCAAGACAATCCTTAGCTATATACCCCAAGACAATCACTAGCTATATACCCCAAGAAAATCCCTAGCTATATACCCCAAGACAATCCCTAGCTATAAATACCCCAAGACAATCCTAGCTATATACCCCAAGACAATCCCTAGCTATATACCCCAAGACAATCCTAGCTATATACCCAAGAAAATCCCTAGCTATATACCCCAAGACAATCCCTAGCTATATACCCCAAGACAATCCCTAGCTATATACCCCAAGACAATCCCTAGCTATATACCCCAAGACAATCCCTAGCTATATACCCCAAGACAATCCCTAGCTATATACCCCAAGACAATCCCTAGCTATATACCCAAGACAATCCCTAGCTATATACCCCAAGACAATCCCTAGCTATATACCCCAAGACAATCCCTAGCTATATACCCCAAGACAATCCCTAGCTATATACCCCAAGACAATCCCTAGCTATATACCCCAAGACAATCCCTAGCTATATACCCCAAGACAATCCCTAGCTATATACCCCAAGACAATCCCTAGCTATATACCCCAAGACAATCCCTAGCTATATACCCCAAGACAATCCCTAGCTATATACCCCAAGACAATCCCTAGCTATATACCCCAAGACAATCCCTAGCTATATACCCCAAGACAATCCCTAGCTATATACCCCAAGACAATCCCTAGCTATATACCCCAAGACAATCCCTAGCTATATACCCCAAGACAATCCCTAGCTATATACCCCAAGACAATCCCTAGCTATATACCCCAAGACAATCCCTAGCTATATACCCCAAGACAATCCCTAGCTATATACCCCAAGACAATCCCTAGCTATATACCCCAAGACAATCCCTAGCTATATACCCCAAGACAATCCCTAGCTATATACCCCAAGACAATCCTAGCTATATACCCCAAGACAATCCCTAGCTATATACCCCAAGACAATCCCTAGCTATATACCCCAAGACAATCCTAGCTATATACCCCAAGACAATCCCTAGCTATATACCCCAAGACAATCCCTTAGCTATATACCCCAAGACAATCCCTAGCTATATACCCCAAGACAATCCCTAGCTATATACCCCAAGACAATCCCTAGCTATATACCCCAAGACAATCCCTAGCTATATACCCCAAGACAATCCCTAGCTATATACCCCAAGACAATCCCTAGCTATATACCCCAAGAACAATCCCTAGCTATATACCCCAAGACAATCCCTAGCTATATACCCCAAGACAATCCCTAGCTATATACCCCAAGACAATCCCTAGCTATATACCCCAAGACAATCACTAGCTATATACCCCAAGACA
>NW_026607782.1:0-90000 GCF_029499605.1 Hyla sarda
GTCTTAGGGGGGGATTAAACTGGCAGAGTCACTGGTAGAGAAGGATCTGGGTGTACTTGTAGATCACAGACTACAGAATAGCATGCAATGTCAGGCTGCTGCTTCCAAAGCCAGCAGGATATTGTCATGTATCAAAAGAGGCATGGACTCAAGGGACAGGGACATAATACTCCCCCTTTATAAAGCATTGGTACGGCCTCACCTGGAGTATGCTGTTCAGTTTTGGTCGCCTGTACATAAAAGGGACACTGTGGAGCTGGAAAGGGTGCAGAGACGCGCAAATAAACTAATATGGGGCATGGAACATCTTAGCTATGAGGAGCGATTAAAGGAGTTACAATTGTTTAGTCTTGAGAAGAGACGTTTAAGGGGGGATATGATAAACGTATATAAGAATATTAATGGCCCATACAAAAAATATGGAGAAAAACTGTTCCAGGTTAAACCCCCCCAAAGGACGAGGGGGCACTCCCTCCGTCTGGAGAAGAAAAACTTTAGTCTCAAGGGGCGACACGCCTTCTTTACCATGAGAACTGTGAACTTATGGAACAGTCTACCTCAGGAACTGGTCACAGCAGGAAAAATTAACAGCTTTAAAACAGGATTAGATACATTCCTGGAACAAAATAACATTAATGCTTATGAAGAAATATAAAATCCCATCCCTTCCCCAATATCGCGCCACACCCCTACCCCTTAATTCCCTGGTTGAACTTGATGGACATATGTCTTTTTTCGAACATACTAACTATGTTACTATGTTACTATGATGCCGCTGTTGGGGGTGATTTGACTGGTGTTGCTGCATTCCGCACGGAGGGGGTTCTTCGGGTCCAGCCTCCTGTCGTCGATGGTAGCCGAGTCCGTGATGTCCGGAGCCGTCCCGCAGCTGGAGTTACGGCCGCTGGTCCAGAGCCGGTAAGGTCGGGTGAGTACACCACTGTCTCCACTGCTGCGGGTTCAGGGGGGGTGGGGGGGTTGGAGGGTTTGCAATATTTCGTAGATGGGTTGCAAGCGTTGCTGCGCAGTAGCGGGTTGTCTGCGGGTGGGTCGCCGGTACCTGTGTGGGGCGCAGCGACTTTGTCCAAGGGGCTGGTGGATATAGTCGGGGTCCTGGGGTTGCTCGGGCGAGCTCACCCCAGGTGGTGGGGGCGTCGGGATCCGGTGGGGGGGTTCGTTTGGCTGCTTCTGCTCAGGGGGAGGTGTACGTGTGTTTCGAGGGCCCCTTGGGCGCGCACCTTAAGGCTGAGGTGCGGGAAAGGATTTGGAAGCGGGAGTATGTGGATATTTTTTCGCTACTCCTGCTTGAAAAATTTAATCTGGACAGGGTTAGGCCGGATGAGTCGAAGCGTATGGAGAAGGTTGAGGAGGAGGAGCGCCGGCGGTATCGGCTGATACCGCGGACCTTCTCCAACTGGCTTCAGGCGTTCGCTCTTTTGGCCAGCGTTGTGGGAGAAAAGTCGCCGGAGCATTGCTCTGGTCTCTTTTGTTATTTGGAAGCTGTTGGGGAGGCGTATTGGGTGTATGGGGGTTCGGCGTGGCTTTGGTACGATGAACAGTTTAGGCAGCGGATGGCGGTGCGTCATGATTTGAGGTGGGACCATAAGGACATAGGGCTGTGGATGCGGCTTATGGCGGCTCCACGCAGTGGGGGTGGCCTGCAGTCCTTTCGGGACAGCGCCGGAGGTGCAGGGCCGGGGTCAGGGTGTTTGCTGGCAATTCAATAAAGGGAATTGCAAGTTCGGAGCAGAGTGCCGTTTTAAGCACGAATGCTCCGGGTGCGGAGTGGGTGGCCACGGGCTGTCGTGCTGTTTCTGGCGAGGTAAAGGCAAATTGGGGGAGGTTGATGCGAAGAGGGGCGACCCCGGTGCAGGTGGCAAGGATGGAGCCTTTCCTCGCCAAGTACCCAAATAGGGCGGCGGCGGAATTTTTGAGGGCGGGGTTTACGGACGGATTCCGTATCACCTTTGAGGGGGTTCTGGATGGGAATGGGGAGGTTAGGAATTTGGTCTCGGCTCTTGTCCGGCCAGATTTGGTGGAGGAGAAACTGATGAAAGAGGTGTCTTTGGGTCGGATGGCTGGTCCTTTTGACTCGCCTCCGTTGGTGGGCCTAATAAGTTCCGCCTGTTTCACCACCTTTCACATCCTTCTGGAGGGTCGGTGAATGACGGCATTGACCCAGCTATCTGTGCTGTGACTTATACTTCTTTTGATGCGGCATTGGCGTGGGTCCGGAGGTACGGCCAGGGGGCCTTGTTGGCCAAGACGGACATTGAGGCCGCTTTTCGTCTGTTGCCGGTACACCCGGACAGTTTTGCGTTATTGGGGTGCTGTTTGGGAGGGCGTTTTTTTGTAGACATGTGTTTGCCCATGGGCTGCTCAGTTTCATGTGCGTTTTTTGAGCAGTTTAGCTCCTTTTTGGAGTGGGTGGTGCGGGTAGAGTCGGGTTTGGATTCGGTTTTGCACTACCTTGATGACTTCCTGTTTTTGGGCCCGGCGGGGTCTAGGGTGTGTGCTATTTTACTACAGGAAATGGAGAGGGTGTCGGGCTGGTTTGGCGTTCCGTTGGCGCCTGACAAGACTGAGGGCCCGTCTACGTCGGTGAAGTTTTTGGGCATAGTGATCGACACTGTGGCCATGGAGTGCCGGCTGCCAGAAGATAAGCTGGGCGATCTGAGGGAGGAGGTGGCGAGGGCGTGTCGGGTTCGGAAGCTGCAGCTGCGGGAGGTCCAGTCTTTGCTGGGGCGTCTCAATTTTGCGTGCCGGATCATGCCTATGGGGAGGGTTTTTTGCAGACGTCTCGCGGCGGTCACGGTGGGTGTTTCTCGGCCTAATCACTATGTGCGGTTGCCGGTGGGGTTGCGTGAGGACCTGAGGGTGTGGCAGGATTTTTTGGGTCGGTATAATGGGCGCTCTGTGGTGATGGGGAGGCCGGTATCGAGCGTTGACCTGGATCTGTATACCGATGCGGCTGGGGCCTGCGGGTTTGGGGCTTACCTTCAGGGTCAGTGGTGTGTGGAGGTATGACGGGAGACTGGGCTGACTAGGAACCTTGCATTCCTGGAATTGTTGCCGATCGTGGTTGCAGTGTTTGTATGGGGGGAGCTGTTTCGCAATAGGAATGTGTGCTTCCATTGTGACAACCTGGGGTGGTTTTGGCTATCAACAACCAGACGGCGAGTTCTCCGCCAGTGGTCACGTTGCTGAGGCGATTAGTGTTGAGGGTGCTAGAGCTTAATTCTCAGGTGGTGGCGTTGCATGTGCCGGGGGTGGATAATTCGGTGGCTGACGCTCTCTCTCGCTTACAGTGGGACCGTTTCCGGGAACTGGCGCCGGAGGCCGAGGTGACCGGCCTTCCGTGTCCGGAATGGCATCTGGTTTAGAGTTGGCGCTCGCTTTAGTCTGTCGGTCAGTAAGCCAGGCTACTTGGGCTTCTTATCGACGCTGGTGGTCGGACTGGGAGACGCTACTGGGACAGTTGTCGTTTATGGGCGCCCCTGCAGATTGGGAGGCGGCCCTATTGTATTATGTTGGTAGGCCGTTTTGCGAGGACGTGTCTCCGGCGGGGATTGGCCGTCGGATGTCGTCTTTTGCGTTCTGGTTCAAAGTTCGTGGTTTGCCGGACGTCTCTAAGTCGTTTTTGGTGCGTTAGGCACTGCGGGGGTTTCGGAGGGGGGCGGTGTCCAGGGATTCAAGGCGTCCGGTGACTTTTCCGCTTTTGTGTCGGTTGGGGACGGCGTTGGATGGGATTTCTATTTCGGATTACGAGCGTTGTTTGTTATGATTGGCGTTTGTTTTGGTGCTTTTTGGGGCATTTCGGATGTTAGTTTGGAAGGTGGGGTTTTGCGTTCTTTGCTGCGCCGTTCCAAAACGGATCAGGAGGGTCGTGGGGTTACTGTGCGTTTGGCGGCCTTACGGGGCCTCGGCTATGTGTCCGTTTTTTTGCTATGCGGCTTTTTTGGAGGTGAGGGTGGGGGTTGTGGGTCCTTTATTGGTACACGCAGACGGGAGTTTTTTATTGCGTTTTCAATTCGTGGTTTTTTTTTGGATGTGTTTGGCGGTGGTGGGTTTTGTGGCACGGGATTATAGCTCGCATGCGTTCCGCATTGGGGCGGCTACCGAGGCGTCTCGTTGGGGCTTGGGACCCGAGATCATTAGGCGGATTGGGAAGTGGGAGTCAGAGAGGTTTCAGTTGTATGTTCGTCCTCATTTGCTGTGATTGTTGTGTGTTGGGGGAGTGCGGTTTGTATTTTGTTATTGTTTTTTGTCTTTCAGGTGGCGGCCCGGGACTTGTGTGGATTATCGGCCACTCCTATGTGGTGAGGGGTGGGGTGCGGGCTGGTGTTCGTCCAGCGGGCCAGCAGTTGGGCTTGACGAGTTCGGCAGGTCAGGTCCACTGGTTGGGGAAGAGCGGAATGCGGAATTGTTGGCCAGGGTTCAGTTTTTTGTACACTTGGACAGAGCCCCCAACGACCTTGTCATACACCTAGGAGGGAATGATTTGGGTGTGAGGAGATCCCGGGATCTGACCTGGGACATCAAGCTGGACTTGATGCGATTGTGGTCGTCCTTTCCAGGCCTGATCATCGTGTGGTCTGAAATGGTGGCCAGGAGGAAATGGAGGCAGGCCAGGTCTGTGGTTGCCATTAATAGAGCACGGATTAAACTCAATAAGGTGGTGGGCAAATTCGTGGCCCGTAATGGGGGCCTGGTGGTGCGTCATAGAGAATTGGAGGGGAGCTCTTCGGAGTTCTTGGATGATGATGGCGTTCATCTGAATATTTTTGGTATGGATCTGTGGATCTTTGAGATTCGGGAGGTGGTGGAGCGAGCACTTAGTCTGTGGTGGAACGGGGACAAGTGAGGAGTCACTTGTCGCCATTGTGGCGGTGGCAGGAGAGAGACCTGGAGGTACAAGTGGATGGCATGGAGGTGATGGGATACAGTGTGGAGGTGGGCTGGGAGCGGTCCCAGCCCGATGGAAAATTCTGCAAGGGAACATGGGTTCCCAGGATTGTTGGGGGGCCTCACAAAATGGTGCTCCTGTGCAGGCGCTAACGGCTAGGAGCAAGTGAGGCCCCATTCTAGCTTGGGCTCGGTAACAGTGCCTTCAGGTCCTCCTCCTGTGTTAGGGACATGTTAATTGGTTAACTTATGTTAAGAATGTTTTATTCAGGGCGTGACTGGACTCGCTAGAGAGAGGAAGCATGGTGTGAGAGCTCCCGCCGGACTGGACTGAAAACGGGCTAATCTGAAGGTTATGGGTGGTAGATCTCTTGCCAAACGGAAGAAGAAGCAACCTGCACCCACTGTGCCTCCTCTGAGCGGTATCGCCCGCTATTTCGCATCTCAGCCATCCGATCGGACCGACCAACCTGTGGTGCGGCCTTCAGACGCCATTCCCCAACAACAGCAGTGCGAGGCGGGGAGAAGGAGTGAGCAGGCGCTCCACGCGGCGTCTGCAGCAAGTGACCCCGCTGACAGTGCAACTCACACGGCCTGCAGACAGAGAGAGACCGGCGACAATACACAGGACTCTGCTCCGGGCTTTGACAACGCGCCGTGCGCGATACTGAAAGTAAGTGCCGCCGCCTCCCTCCAGCACCAGTGCTCGGCTACCTCACGGCCTCCACTGCTGCCATCTCCTGCTGCGCCACAGCGTCCGGCACAGACCTGTGCCGTCCAGCACCCGGTCACCTACTGGTGCGGAACTGCACTTAACTTAGAGACTCCTTCCCCACTTACCTCCACATCCCTACCTGAGTGCTTATCTGCCTCTGTCAGACCACCAATGCCCGGGCATCAACCCGCTAAGAAGCTAGGCCCTGCCATACAGCCTATATCCACCAACCTCTATGTGACACAGATAGGGATGGGATCCTCACAGTCTACTGATGACAAACCAGTAGGGCAGTCTGCAATACCTGCCTCCCCGGCTCCTGACCACAGCTTGATGCCATAACCTGAACATCAGGTACTTCCTGCACCTGAATTTCGCCAGGGCTTGCAGCCTGAGTCCCCAACTCCCAATAATACATCACCCGACACAATAGCCTCCTCCATGGCTGCCGGTCCTGCCGCAATGAATCCACAGGCTGCTGGCCCCTCGCCATCCTTGCCGTCTCCTGCCACTGGCCAACACGTTTCACGTGAGATCCAGTATACAAATCCTGCATCTATGACACCTTTATTACCTACCTGCCAGGACTCGGGGAATGCCCAGCAGTCAAAAGATGGCGATTGGAGGCTGGTTGAGAAACGACATAAATCGCAAGGGACTTTACGTACACCACCTGTACGCGGAGCGGCTGCGCCACCCCAGCTACCTGTGCTCCCAGAAAAGGTTCCTGGCCCTCCGGCATGCGACATAACTGACTGGGCCAATGAAATGTACTCTGATGGCTCCAACTCTGATAGAGACTCTCAAGACTCATCTGTGGATAGTGACGCCCCTGAGTACTGGGGTAAAAGTCCCCCTGCAAAGAAAAAATTATTCAAGACCCCGATGAAAGTGAGACATAATAAACGCCGTTCCCGTGACCATTCATCCTCTGAGGACTCTCATACTCCAACGGAGGATGCCCCTCATAGGTCTGCACCCTCTAGACAGCAGATGCCAGCCATAACTGCCACGCTTCAGTCACATGTGCCGCCTCCTACCTTTCCACTTACTCCTGAGATGGCGCTCTCGACATTGCAGGGACACCCTGAATTGCAAGCACTCTTGACCCTGATCCCCACTAAAGCTGACTTGGCAACGCTGGCGACCGATCTCAAACTTGCTTGGAACCGTGACCTGGAACCCGTTAAGGCTGAGGTGTCTAACTTACATAAGAAGGTCCAGAGACTGGAGGATTTTTGCTCTACTACTACAACCCACCTCCAGAAACTACAGGAAGCCACAGAGAAATTGACATTACAGCAAATCCACACAATTGATCACTTGGACGATCTTGATAATAGGAATCGGCGCAATAATCTTAGGATCAAGGGCCTTCCGGAAACAGTTCTACCTCAGAACTTGCCAGATACATTGCAACGTCTCTTTAATGAACTACTAAAGAAACCGCCGTATTCGAACATAGAACTGGATCGTGCTCACAGGGCTCTCAGAGCGAAACATCCTGATCCGAAAAAGCCCCGTGATGTTGTCTGCAGAGTGCATCATTTTCTCCAGAAAGAGGCAATCCTGAGAGGTGCTAGACAGGTTAAAAACCTTTCCTATAATGGTTCCCCTATACAGATATACCCAGATCTTTCTCTACGGACCCTCTGTTTGAGAGCCTCCTTGAAACCGTTGCTGACTCTGTTACAAAATGCTAAAATTGTTTACAGATGGGGCTTCCCCTTCTCTCTGATTGCAAAGTATGGATCCAATATCTCTACGCTCAAGAGACCGGAAGATTTGCCTGCCTTCCTTGAAGCCTTCCGTATCCCCCATGTCAGTCTGCCTGAGTGGGAAGCCTTGTTCTTATCTCCCCTTCCTGCTGCACCGCAAAACCGTCCTGATCGATCTCCGAGAGACCGTCCATCCGAGGTCACCACAAGTGTCCCGCTGCAGCAAAGATCGAAACGTAAAACCTGAGCTGCCTATCTGAGATATTAGTGTATTACCTCATATGTAGTTTAACACTGTCAAATGTGGTTGCATTATGTCACCGCAGATAGATTACTGATATTTCTTGTCTTTTATAGCTTGTCCTCATATGGTCACTGTTTCCTGGCCTGTTAGTCTTATATTCTTAACTTGTTTATTTTATGTCTCCTTTGCTCCCATGGTACCCACTCTTCCTAAATATAATTTACTACCTGCTTACATAATGCCCATAACCTACCAACTACCATTGTTCCCCTAATTTAGTTGCTACTGTTGTCTCACTTAGCCCGTTTCATACTCGCCTCATCCCCTTAAGCGGGGATGAAGCTCTGACCTGTTACTCATAAGTCCAACCCAGGACCACTAAATGCTGTCCTTTCTGGCTTGTCTACCACGTTACCCCACTAGTATGTACATCGGACTGGTTCCGTTGGTACCTCTGACCCTTATGGTCTATTCCTTTAGTCCCTTTGCTTCTGTGTCTGTGCAGAAGCTTCTCTTCCCTTGCTTTCCTCCCTTTTCCCTTCCTCCCCACTTACTTGT
The DNA here is from genome assembly GCF_029499605.1 of Hyla sarda. Lineage (NCBI taxonomy): Eukaryota > Metazoa > Chordata > Amphibia > Anura > Hylidae > Hyla > Hyla sarda. Next base: position 8,141 of record NW_026607782.1, read on the forward strand.
GCTCTCTTCTATACGCAGACTTGAATCCTTGGACACTTGCCTGACTGATGGGCTGGACCCTCCACCTGTCTACCAACGGTGTGGTGAATATTGGCAATTATTCGCGAAATTAATAGCAAATAGATTGGCACCCTACATGAGCTCCCTCATCCACCCGGATCAGGTGGGCTTCGTCCGCGGAAGGGAGGCAAGAGATAATACTCTATGAGCATTCTCTGCAGTGCATTGTGCTCGATTACACGCTTCTCCCCTATTCTTGCTCTCTCTGGACGCGGAGAAGGCCTTTGACTGGGTGGACTGGGAATTTTTGGGATCGACTCTGAGACAAATAGGTTTGGGCCCCCATATGTTTGCCAGAATCATGGCGCTGTATTCCTCACCCCAGGCTAGAATCAGAATCAATGGACAGCTGTCGGCTCCCTTTAGCATTCGCAACGGTACGAGGCAAGGCTGCCCATTATCACCTATCCTTTATGTCCTATGCATGGAGCATTTGCTCAATGCAATACGCTCGAATCCAGATATAAGAGGCCTCTCCTCTCCCTCGTGCAGTTGCAAATGCTCAGCGTTCGCTGACGATATCCTTCTATTTCTCTCCTCCCCGCTCACTACCCTCCCTTCCCTCCTCTCCACCATAGCACAATATTCGGCTTATAGTAACTATAAACTGAACCCATCCAAAAGCGAAGCTTTGAATATCACACTGCCCTCCCAAATGATCACTCACATTTCTTCCACTTACCCTTTTAAATGGCAGAGGTCATCACTGAAATATCTTGGGATCCTAGTCCCTAGTGATCTGGCTAGCACTTTTCAATTAAATTTTCCCCCATTGTTCCACACCCTGAGAACTGACTTGTCGAAATGGGACAATAAAAACTTCTCAAGGATTGGCAGGGTAAATATTTTTTAAATGAACATCCTACCCCGCTTACTCTATCTCTTTGCCTGTATCCCCTGTCATATCCCCTGTTCTTTCTTTAAGGACCTCTCTGCAATGCAGTCTCACTTTGTTTGGAGTAAGAAACATCCCCGCTTGGCAGGGAAGGTGCTTTATAGACGCAAGAGGGAGGGTGGCCTCGCACTGCCAGACTGCCTATCGTATTACAAGGCGATCATATTAGCCAGAATGCTAGACTGCTACCACAGTCAGACTGCTAAGCAATGGGTTGTCTTTGAAAGAAATCTCTGTGGTATGGATGCTAGGTCTACCTTGTGGACCAAAAGACTGCCCGCCCCCTTGCACCCACCTGACCATTTACCCCCGGTAACACATTCAATACTGCGAGCACATCAGTCCTACCTGAAAAATACATCTCACTATTTCCCGGATGGCCCCCCTTATGCCCCTGTTTGGCAATGTGCTCTTCCCGCCAGCGCAGACTTCTGCCACTTTCTTAACGCGTAAAAAGTCTGATTATGTCCTATTCTCTTCCTTACTGCAACCCACAGGCTTGAAATCCCTCTCCGACCTTTTGGGTGGAACTCAGCCTTCAACTATACATAGGTTCCAATATAGTCAACTTCTACACTTCTATAACACCAACAAAGCCGCACTCCGTCTTCATAGACAACTGACCCCCTTTGAAACCCTTTGTGCGGCCTCCGCTCCTGTCCCCCATGCAATCGGAACTCTCTATGCCCTGATCATAGGGGAACGCTCTGAAATTCCCCTGCCCTATCGAGTGGCATGGGAAAGGGAACTACAATGTTCTATTCCTGACAATGACTGGTCTCGTGCCCTGCTACATTGTCACAAATCTAGTATCTCATGCAAGGCACAAGAAACTAACTATAAAATCATCACGAGATGGTACAGAGTGCCGTCTCTTTTGGCGCAGATGTTCCCACAGGCTTCTGATGCATGTTGGAGGTGCGGACGCTCAAAAGGGACAATGTCCCATATCTGGGTGACATGCCCGACATTGAATACGTTTTGGACACAAGTTTTATCTACCGTAAATAGGCTGACGACCCTTTCCATCGATAAGGACCCACGACCTATCCTCCTGTCCATATTCCCTAACACATGCCCCCGTCTGTCAGCCACTTTAGCACACTATTTACTTATCTCGGCTAGAGCTGTGATCCCTCGCCTTTGGAAATCTCCACTACCCCCGACCTACTCCTCATGGCTGAGGGAAGTTACCTATACTTGTAGGATGGAAGAACTCCGGGCAGACTCTACCCGACAGTTCGATAAATACCATGCTGTTTGGTCGCCTTGGCTATCCTATGTTGCCTTTCAGGAGTTCACTGATGATAACCTGGATCTGTCACCACGCACGCTCATCCCCCTCTGTCCAACTCCGCAATAGCTCACCCACAGTTGCTGTTTACTGCTTAGACAGGTGGAGAGGTTCAGTCCGAACAGGTAAGACTCTCTGCCATATTACACTAAGTCTGCTGCATCCTATCTCCCCCTCTTCGATTTTTCTACACCCCCCCCTCCTTCCTCTATCCCCCCCTGTATCTTTTCCTCTCTCTCCCTCCTCTCCTATCTTCCAGTTCCCTCTACCGCTATTGTGTTTCCTTTGTCTGCCCTGGTTCGCTGCTTCACTACTGGCGATGTTTGAATTTTCGCTATAGTTATCGAATTTATACGTAGTTCTGAATCCTGTTAGCTACTCACAACCTCTGTTCTCTGGAGTTCATTTATGATGTGAGGCTCGGACTGCTGTAATGTTTAACTTCGCTGAGTGACCCAAACTCCTTGTTTACTTGAGCCATGTGGGCTTTGTTGCCTGACCAGTGTAGACACTTCTCATGTTGTAATTTTCATTTTACCTTGTATGTTGAAAACCTTAATAAAACTTTACTTTGAAAAAAAAAAGAATGTTTTATTCAATGTTATGTATGATGTTCATACAAGGTTGCCTTACAATGTTTTATTGTTATTTATTGTTTGATATTTAATAAAGGGGCTGCTGTGGCCTTGTTACCACCAACACTGTGTCTGTCATGTTTAAGGTAAGGGATTCCTCGTTACAAAGGGGGCTTTTGGGGGTTGGTGGATGGTAGGTTTTAGCAGCTATAATATCCCCTAGTCAAGGGTCCAGGCTGTAAAATAGAAGAACACCGGAGCAGCCAGATACACTGACTCTAAGGCTGAGCCTCATACTTCTACCGAAGCTGCAGAGTTATAGGGGAACTGTAAAAATGAAAGTACTACAACCCCCAGTGTGGCCAGTCTGTGCCCCCCTAAGGGTCAGGGTTGGAGGAGGCACAGGTTGAACAGACACACTACAATGGGAGTTGTAGTACTGTAGTTGTTAAAGAAAAAAAAAATGTTTTCATCAGGTTGCCCATAGCAACCAATCAGATTGCTTCTTTCATTCTTGAGAAGACCTCTGAAAAATAAAAGAAGTGATCTGATTGGTTGCTAAGAGCAACTGGACAACATTTCCTCTCCACAGGTACATTTCCCCGATTGTCTTCATATTTAGGATGAGAATCTACTGACAAAGTGAGTAGCCAACCATTTCTGGGCATAAAACTCTGTAAGAGACAGCAGTCTGGGGGCGTCTGTGGTGGACATGAAGGAAGGGGGGGGTCCAGGGAAATTGAGATTTGACGTCTGCAGCGCGCGCTTCTCACTGAGCGACGGGTCTCATCCCAGGTATTGCAGGGGGACCCCCCACGATCAGCTACTTATCCCATAACCCATGGATAGGGGATAAGTTAATTTTTGCCATAGTTCTCCTTTAATTGGCCAGAACACACCCAAAATCGGTCCCAGCCAAACATTGCTTTGTGTCCTGTCATTTCTCCCAGCTGTTCTTTTTCTACCTGCTTGTAAGGCATGCCTACACTCTCTAATTCCTTAAAGTGGTACTCCGCCCCTAGATGTCTTATCCCCTACCTTAAGGATAGGACAAAAGATGACTGATCACTGGGACCCCCGCAATCTTCATGCAGCACCCGGCGTTCCAAATAATATATTTAGAACTCTGGGTTCTCGTGGTGCGGGTCGTGACCTCCCGCCACGCCCTTTCCATTTATGTCTATGGGAGGTGGTGTGATATCACAAGAAGGTGTGGCATGATGTCACGAATCCCACCACAGGAACCAGTGATCTAAACATACTATTTAGAATTTTGGTTGCTGCATGGAGATTGCTGGGGTCCCAGCAGCAGGATCCCCTTGATCAGACATCTTATCCCCTATCCTTTACATAGGGGATAAGATATCTAGAGGCGGAGTACCCCTTTAAGGGACAGTTCATGTACCCAAAAGTTGATCCTTTGCAACCGTATGACCCCTAGCAAGTTCCCTGCATGAGTCCCATTCATCAGAAAAAGGCTTGTGCATGGAACTTGCTGGGTGTTCTACGTTTGCCTCATAAACTGAACCACCCAGCACCAGTTGCCTCTCTCCGCACTGCATTATGCAGATCGTGCAGGAGAGCAGCTTTGGTCATCCATGTTTTGCTAACTCTATTTTCACACACAGAAATAAATAAATGAGTCGAACAAGTCAAAGAACAGTTTAAAAAAAGGGGAACTTTATTTATTATTTATTAAAATGTGTGTGTAGGGGACTTTTTGTAACCTCCCATCACTCACAAAGAGCGTACAGTAACTAATACTCAGGACAGGAAAAACCTCCAGAGGGGAGGAAACCTGTAGGGAATCCATGGCTACTGTATGGCCCTTCCTCTGGGCATACTAAAGGAGGTTACCTCTATAATTTGGGCAAATGTTTCTGTGTATGTGCATGATTCCTAGGCCTGTGCCTTCATCCAACGTCTTGCTGTAGGTCCCGAAATGCTACTCCATGTCCTGGAAATAGTGCATCTAAGATAGGGGACAAAAAAGATAGATTATTTACATGTTTATCATAGAAATACACATGGAACTGCAATAAAGACCTTTTGGACAAAACAATGTAACACTTACCAGTCACAGTCATGTGCATGACTTTGCATTCCCGTGTCCCTACACAGTGTCCAGCACCGGCCCCTCACTGATGAACAGGACCAGTGTTATTTCTGGGGCTATGCCTTCATCCAACGTCTTGCTGTAGGTCCAGAAATGCTACTCCATGTCCTGGAAATAGTGCATCTAAGATAAGAAAAAAAAGATAACTTATTTACATGTTTATCATAGAAATACACATGGAACTGCACTAAAGATCTTTTGGACACAACAATGTAACACTTACCAGTCACAGTCATGTGTATGACTTTGCATTCCCGCGTCCCTACACAGTGTCCAGCACCGGCCCCTCACTGATGGAGAATGAACAGGAGCAGTGTTATTTCTGCTCAGTGCTGCTCTTTGGTGGACAATGGTTATGACATCACATGTGTGACACGCTGTTACCTCCTGGGAGTTCTATTTCAGTAGTGCTGCTCTCTGATTGGCTGAAAATCAAAAAAAGCTTTCTAATATATTCTGTATGACTGTTATCTAAGGTTTTTGACAATTTTTATTAAAATGGCGCCACTCCCTGTGGGTGCGTTATATTTGTTTCTCCTAACCAGACATTCTGTATATGTAATACCATTTGGTGGCCCCAACAGCCTGGGCCCATAGGTTTCTTACATAGATCAATGCTACTCCGGTAGGCTCAATGAGCAGCGCTGGCCGCCGGGACGTCTGACGAGTGACGTCCCTGACGTTGCGGTCTGGAGCGAAGGATGTCACTAGTCAGACGTCCCAGCAGCCATTGATTTAAAGTGGTCGTGGCTCCTGCTGCCAGTTCCAGATCAGACACCATGGCCCTAGATTGACATACTGCAACACCGATCCCCTGTGGCTGCCCACCTGTTGCAAAACTACAACTCTCAGCCTTCGGCTGTCAGGGCATGCTGGGAGTTGTAGCTTTGCAATAGCTGGACAGACGTCTGTCGAAAGAGGGGAAAAGGGACCAGAAATAAAGCAATGTGGGCTTTGAAAAACACCATTTATATGTTGTTTTTAATCACAGCCCAAGTCTAGGAACAAACACAATTCTTGTTTGATGTTTTTTTCTTTTTTTTGCAAAAAAAAACAAACATCAAAATCTTCCCCCTCATTTCTTTTCTCAGCTATCTTTGTGTTATTTTTGCTAAAAGCACTGGGGGGGGGGGGGGGGGGGGGGGGTCTTAGAGATTTATCAAAACCAGGGAAGAGGGAAAGCGACCAGTTGCCCATAGCAACCAATCAGGTAGTTTCTTTCATTTTTTAAAAGGTCTCTGAAAAGTGAAAGAAGCGATCTGATTGGTTGCTATGGGCAATTGGTCCACTTGACCTCTGCACAGGTTTTCATACATCTGTCCCAATGTGTATTATTATTATCATCATCATCATCATCATCATCATCATCATTATTATTATTATTATTACAGGAAGTGTTTTTTCTTTGGTGTTTTTTTCCCCTCTGGCTTTTCTCATTACAAGTCATGTGATTCTTTCATCATTTGACTGAAGGATTTCTATAAAAAAAAATTGTGAGAAAATACCCCCCCCCCCAAAAAAAAAAAAAAAAAACATGCTCTCGGCATCCCACAGATTTGATAGCCTAAAAACACCATAAAAGGATGAAGAAACCCCCATTAGTGTCTGGTGTTTCATATTACCCTATTGATTCCAACCTAACATGTGCCCGCAGCGAGCATGGTGTTTTTTATGACAAACACGCCAAGTGTAATCCCAGCTGAAATAAATGTTTTCACAATAGGTGTGAACAGGCTGCAGGCTGTGCTAGATATATTTGCATAGTTGCGGCATACAGCACGTGCAGCATTTATGTGGCGGCTTTCCGCTGGCATATATGGCTTTCTGTGCTGGTGAATGCAGCGGGCACTTACTGGCGGTTTTTTCCTAGCTGCACAGTTTTGCACCACAACCACTCCGGTTGGGACCAGGCTGACCGATCTAATGACCAAGATGCCGCAGTGAACGGCTTTCTTTCTGTGAAAGTTCTGGCGAACTACAATGCTCAGAAGAGGAGGAGCGCCATTGAGCTTTTGGAAAGAGAATTAGTTTGGAATGGTCAGGGCCATGTGCGTTTACAAAGCCCCCCGTGGTGCCAGAACAGTGGACCCCCCCACATGTGACCCCATTTTGGAAACTACACCCCTCACAGAATTTAATAAGGGGTGCAGTGAGTATTTACACCCCACAGATCTTTGGAACAGTGGGCTGTGCAAATGAAAAATGTAATTTTTCATTTTTACGGACCACTGTTCCAAAAATCTGTCAGACACCTGTGGGGCGTAAATTCTCAATGTACCCCTTATTACATTATGTGAGGGGTGTAGTTTCCAAAATGGGGTCACATGTGTCGGGGGACCATTGTTCTGGCACTATGGGGGCTTTGTAAACATATGTGGCCTTCAATTCCGGACAAATTTTCTCTACAAAATCCCAATGGCGCTCCTTCTCTTCTGAGCATTGTAGTTCACCCGCAGAGCACTTTAAATTCAAATATGGGGTATGTTCTTACTCAGAAGAGATGGGGTTACAAATTTGGGGGGGCTTTTTTCCTATTTTCCCTTGTGAAAATGAAAAATGTAGGGTAACACCAGCATTTTAGTGAAAAAATGTATATTTTTTCATTTTCCCATCCAACTTTAATGAAAATTCGTCAAACACCTGTTGGGTGTTCAGGCTCATTATACCCCTTGTCACGTTCGGTGAGGGGTGTAGTCTCCAAAATAGGGTCACATGTGGGTATTTTTTTTTTCCGTTTGTATGAACCGCTGTACAATCAGCCACCCCTGTGCAAATCACCAATTTAGACCTCAAATGTACATGGTGTGCTCTCATTCCTGAGCCTTGTTGTGAGCCCGCAGAGCATTTTACGCTCACATCTGGGGTATTTCCGTACTCAGGAGAAATTGTGTTACAAATGTTGGCGGTCTGTTTTTTCCTTTTACCGCTTGTGGAAATAAAAAGTATGGGGCAACACCAGCATGTAATTGTAAAAAAATTTATTTTTTTACACTAACAGGCTGGTGTAGCCCCCAACTTTTCCTTTTCACAAGCGGTAAAAGGAAAAAAAAGACCCCCAAAATTTGTAGTGCAATTTCTCCTGAGTACGGAGATACCCCATACGTGGCCCTAAACTGTTTCCTTGAAATACGACAGGGCTCCGAAGTGAGAGAGCGCCATGCGCATTTGAGGACTAAATTAGGGATTGCACAGGGGTGGACATAGGGGTATTCTACGCCAGTGATTCCCAAATAGGGTGCCTCCAGCTGTTGCTAAACTCCCAGCATGCCTGGACAGTCAGTGGCTGTCCAGAAATGCTGGGAGTTGTTGTTTTGCAACAGCTGGAGGCTCCGTTTTGGAAACCCTGCCGTACAAGACGTTTTTAATTTTTTATTGGGGGGGGGGGGCAGTGTAAGGGGGTGTATATGTAGTGTTTTACCCTTTATTATGTGTTAGTGTAGTGTAGTGTTTTTAGGGTACATTCACACTGGCGTGCTACAGTGAATTTCCCGCTAGGAGTTTGCGCTGCGGCAAAAAATTTGCCGCAGCCCAAACTTGAAGCAGGAAATTTACTGTAAACCTGTCCGTGTGAATGTACCCTGTACATTCACATGGGGGGGGGGGGCAAACCTCCAGCTGTTTCAAAACGACAACTCCCAGCATGTACTGACAGACCGTGCATGCTGGTAGTTGTACTTTTGCAACAGCTGGAGGCACACTGGTTGGAAAACCTTCAGTTAGGTTCTGTTACCTAACTCAGTATTTTCCAACCAGTGTGCCTCCAGCTGTTGCAAAACTACAACTCCCAGCATGTACTAATCACCGAATGGCATGCTGGGAGATGTAGTTATGTAACAGCTGGAGGTACCCAACTACAATTCCCAGCATGCCGAGACAGCTGTTTGCTTTCTGGGCATGCTGGGGATTGCAGTTTTGCAACATCTGGAGAGCTACAGTTTTTAGACCACTGCACAGTGATCTCCAAACTGTGGACCTCCAGATGTTGCAAAACTACAACTCCCAGCATGCCCAGACAACAAACAGCTATGTGGGCATGCTGGGAGTTGTAGTTTTGCAACATCTGGAGGGCTACAGTTAGAGACCACAGTCTCAGACTGTAGCCCTCCAGATCATCTTACCGGCTTCTGTAGGATCCCGGGAGCCGTCCTCTTCAGAAGCACATGACGCCGCCCGCCGATCAACATTGCCGCAGCCTCCGGACGGGTAAGTGGACGTCGGCGCCCGGTCCCCTTCGGTTCCCCGTTCTGCCCCGCCTATTGTGGGTGGGCAGGACGGGGAAAACGAAAGTTAACCCCCCCGCACCCGGTCTGCAATTGGTCGTCGCCTCTGACGATCAATAGCAGACCAATAGCAAGGATAGGAGGGATGGCAACCCTGCCACCTCACTCCTATGCCTACAGGGGGATCGTGGGTGTCTTAGACAACCGCGATCCCCCTTCTATTCCGAGTCACCAGGTCACAATAGACCCGTATGTCCCGGAATTGGCGCAAATCGCAAGTGTGAATTCACTTGCGATTTGCGCCGATCGCCGATGGGGGGGGACGGGGACGTCTGATGACCCCCCTGGGCATTTGCGCGGGGTGCCTGCTGATTGATATCAGCAGGCACCCCGGCCCGGTCCCCGCCCGGCGCGCGGCGGGGACTGAAATTCCCACGGGCGTATGAATACGCCCTGGGTCCTTAAGTACCAGGACGTCAAAGCGTATCCATACGCCCTAGGTCCTTAAGTGGTTAAACACTAACCTTGAGGTTGGGGAAATTTGCCAGATTTGTAAATTATTTCTATTTAAAAATCTTAATCCTTCCAATACTTATCAGCTGCTGTATTCTACAGAGGAAGTTATTTTCTTTTTGGATTTCTTACCAGTCTGACCACAGTGCTCTCTGCTGACACTCTTTTTATTAGAAAAATACAAAACTTATCAAATACAAAACACAAAGCAAGCTTAACCAGCTATAACATAAATAAGAAATACTCTAGAACCAAAAAAAAAAACTCATAAACAAAACCCTGCCTAACCGGCCAGCCCAGCTTTACTAAGATACTAAAATACTGAGATATTAAAATATGCCCAAAATATCTAATCAAACACTCACACGCTTACCGAAAATGAACATAAGAAAAATAAATAAATAAATAAAATAGCACAACTTGGCTTGTCAAAATATAAACATAAAAGTTATCATTACCCGACTATAACTCAAAACCATCCATACTTGGGAACACGCAACAAGAAAACTAAACAGAAAAGTAGCAAGCACACCTAAAAAAAATTTAAAAAAAATAAATAAATAAAAAATAAATTATTATATGTTTTTTTACATTTTATTTTTTATATATTTTTTTATTTATTTTTTAAATTTTTTATATTTTTTTAATCTATATATATATATATATATATATTATTTTTTTTTCTTATAAAAAAAAATTATAAATAAATAAAAAAAATAAAAAATAAATTAAAATAAAAAAAAACAAAAAAACAAAACAATTATATTGTAATAATAATAATAATAATAATAATCAAAATAATCATATCACACATACATTCACTTACAAAACGTCCAAATTAACTGGATCCTCTATCCGGGACTAATGAAAATACCAAAGAAAACATAAAACAGACCAAATAACTGAAATAAACAAAATAAACCACATATCAACACAACAACTGGTCCGGCTACCATAACGCTATAACATGAAACAATATGAAACAATATAGATATAACACAATATAGGTACAAAATTACTAAATTTACTTTATAAATAAAATATAATATAAACAAAATATATGCACTACAGAAAACACCTACAAAATCAATAGAAAACCCTAGGAAAAACCCTACACTAAAACTGTACCCTCACCCACACCACCCCTCCTGTACATTGGTCAGAGTCCATACCGTTCTTACAGTTCACAAAGTCCAGTCCTTAACTGACCCATGTCAGGTTCCCCAAAGATGAACACCACCACCCACAAGCACACCCTCCCCACCTAGCACTCCTCCCAACCAACTTATACACAAACTTATACACACTGAACCACAACCCACTTTAGGCCCAAGTTTGGTCGCCTGTAAGCCCTTCATACCATATCAGCTTAAAAACAAAACAAAGAGGACTTCCGGTTCCGGCGTCCGATGTAGGAGCCTCTGCAGTGAGCTCCCGCACCTCCCCAGCTTGTACCTGCCTGTACCTGGCTCCATACGTCCTCTCGTCCCGGTGACAGGCCCCCGGAGACGCTGCTCACCTCCAGGTATGGAGCGCTTCATTCAGCGCAGTGGAGGTCCGCCCGCAACGCCGCCACTGGCCTCCGCCATGAAATCAGCCGGCGGCTCACTCAAAATGGCCGCGGCCGCGACTGATAATACCGCAGTGCCGCTGGCGGCCTGCGCTGCACTCCCACAGCCTCTTCAGCCCTCTCCACACACTGAGGACTCTCAGGGGGAAATGGAGGTCACTTTGTCAGCCCCCTCACCTGCCAGTGCCTTACCTCCAGGACAGGTGGATAATGCAGATAGCAGGGGCATACATAACACCTGTCCTGTCATAACCTCCTGTCTCACAAGGACTGCCAGTCCACTTTGACTATCAAATGCTGGCCACTGAAATGGCACTCCGCATTACCCCTAATGTGCAACAGATAGTGGAGGAGGTTCTTAAAGCTACCTTACAGAACCTGACTTTGGAAGTGTCTGCTCATACAGGGCGAATCACTGACGTGTAGCAGAGGGTGTCCCACTTGGAGGATGGTGATTCTCTTATGGAACGACGATTGAAAGCGGCAGAAGTTGAACTGTCCAGAGTATCGGAGAAAATGGAGGACCTTGAAAACAGGTCCAGAAGAAATAACCTGCGTATAGTGGGTGTACAGGAATCTATACACCCCGCTGATCTGCAATGGTTCTGTGAGAGGGACTTACCCAAAACACTGGGCCTGTCGCACCCCTGCTGGGTGGAAAGGGCACACAGGATCGGCCCGCCTCCAGATCCTCCTTCAAATGGTCCTGCAGCTTTGGCACATCGCCCTCGGCAAGTAATTTTGAAACTCCTGGACTTCAATGATAAGGTGGAGATATTACGTGCTTACAGACGACTGTCCCAACCCCTTGTAGTCCAGGGTATGAGCCTTCTCATATTTGAAGATTTCTCTGTGGAGGTGGCTAAACGGAGACGAGCTTTCAGCGCCATCTGTACTGCACTCTTTAAAGCCAAATACAGATTCCAGTTACAGTATCCTGCTATATTGAGAGTGTTCCACCCTGACGGATCTATTTCCACCTATAAATCTCCAGAAGCCGCTTCCTCATCTTTGGAACAAATCCTGAATTCCTCATCCAGAAGATCTGCACGCGCTACCCCGAGTAGGAGATCCCGCTCTTCCAGGCGAGACGACCGCTCCAGATCACCTGCCAGAGATGTAGCATGCTCTCCTGCGCCGAGAAGTCGCCGACGTAGACAACACTCTCCAAGGAATGGACACGGCGGGGAACGCACCTCCTCACCAGACTGAGACTTGTATTCCTTTTTGCACTGCCTCGCTGACTGATCCTCCCTTTCGGACAGACCGACCGCTACGCGAGCCACTGGGAACAGGTTTTTCTTCTCCTCTCCTATTACTCTGTTATGTGTGTATATTTTTCTTTTTGGGGAGGGGGCATACCATTGCAAGAGGCCAAGATTGGAGACTACTTCTCCCTGGGTTAGCGTGTCTCTAACATGTGTTCTAACGTTGATATCACCGGGTCTCGGAGCCGACTAGTGAGGGGGAGGGGGCGGGGGGCCTCATTGTCCTGCTGTTTTTGATGCTACCTATGTCGTCAGAAAAAAGGAAGTCCCTTAACCCGACCTGGTGCGACTGGTTCCATCTGTCGGCCCACTGGGTTCTCATTAGTGTTTTTTTGATTGTTTTAGTTTATGTTTTCATTATGATGACTATGTTGCATTATTCTCCACGCTGTTTTTCTTTACAGGACATGGGTTTCATACCACACACTAAGGCTACACATTATTGTCAGAACACACATTGGTTTCTTTTAGTCACTACTATGACATGCCTTCTTCCGACTGCATATTCTTTAGTGTTTTCTGATATATATCTGCCGGTCTCATTAGCAGGGTATTGTTATACTTAAAATTATATCCTGGAATGTGAAGGGCCTTAGGTCCCCACACAAGCGGAGATTGTTTTTACGCTTCCTGAAGAGGTCCTATTCTCCGGATATTGTGTTATTACAAGAAACCCACCTAACAGACCAGGATTTCTTCAGGATGCGTCAACAATGGGTGGGTCAGGTTTACGGGTCCTCCGCCAAAGACGGCAAAGCGGGAGTCCTCACACTATTGCACAAGTCATTTGCCTTTTCTCTTATCTCTCACAGTACTGACTCGGACGGCAGAGTATCACACCTCACCATAGAACACAATGGGGACATCCTGAGCCTATACAATATTTACGCACCTAATGGGGAGAATGGATCTTTTTTTAGGGAATTGGCTAGTGAGATCCAATCGGATACAGTAGACAGGAAACTGATAGGGGGCGACCTTAATACCGTTCTGGATGTCCGAGTAGACCGGAACAACCCTAATGTTCACAACCCATTACCGAGAGCTCGGGATTGTGTTCTCGCACCCTTCATGGACCAATTGGGCTTAGTGGATACCTGGAGACTTGTTCATCCGGACGATAGAGAGTTTACGCATTTCTCCAGTGTCCACGGATCATGGTCGAGATTAGATTATTTTCTTATGAGCATGGAGTTGAGCTATCGGTTGTGTTCGGTGGACTTTGGAGATCTGGCATTATCAGACCATGCCCCAATAATCTTACACCTATTTCCCTCTTGCCCCAAGCGAATTGATATACTCTGGAGATTTCCTTCCTATCTGACAAAAGACGAGGACTTCGTGGAGTTGCTCAGGGCCTGGTGGTTAGAATTTGCGACTACAAATGACTCACACAGGCAAAACCCGGTATTGTTCTGGGAAACAGGGAAGGCAGTCCTCAGGGGACGGTTGATAGCCCATATCTCGGCACTAAAGCGCAAATCCCGCACACAACTTCTAGCCACCAGCTCTCGCCTAAAGGAAGCCTACGCTCTTTTTCTTAATTCCCCGAACGAATCACATAAGGAGGCATGGAAACAGGCCAAATCTGACTACGAGATATGGCTAGACAGACATGAGCGTATGAAAAGATCCCAATTTGAGGTTGATCTCTTCCGTCACGGCAACAAAGCTGGACGTCTTTTGGCTTGCCTGGCGAAAGGGAGACAGCCCCCCTCCCACATAACTACACTTACCGACTCCACGGGTACTTTAAAACACGACCCTCACGCCATTAATAAAATTTTAGAAAACTTTTATGCCACTTTATATGCAGACTCCCCTTCTAACCTACTGGCAGGAGAAACATTTTTGAGGAGTCTTGATCTCCCCTCTCTGTCGGATGACCAGAGGGAGGTGCTTAATGCTCCAGTCACAGAGGCAGAAATTCAGGCTGTCATCCGCAATTTACATAACAATAAAGCGCCAGGCCCTGACGGGTACACCGGGGAATTCTTTAAATCGCTTTTACCACAACTTTCACCACTACTTACCGATGTATACAAGGAATTTCTATCTACGGGCAATATCCCTGATGAAGCTTCTATGGCCTATATTAAAGTATTGCCTAAAAAGGGTAAAGACTTAAGGGATCCCGGCTCATACAGGCCCATATCATTGATAAACCAGGATGTCAAAATCTTGTCCAAAATTCTAGCAGACAGACTGGCGAGGTTCATGCCGACACTAGTGGATACCCACCAGGTAGGCTTTATCAGACAATGATCCGCAACCATGAATATCAGAACGGTCGTGGCCGTCTTGGACCGGCTCCAGCATAGCCCTCAACCAGGAGATCGACCAGCTCTACTGGCTCTTGACGCCGAAAAGGTCTTCGATAATTTGAGATGGGACTGGTTGGGGATGGTGCTAGACCGGGCGGGCCTGCACGGTGCGTTTCGTAATTATTTAACGGGAGTATATAGGGCACCCACGGCCAGGATCTACACGCCAGGGATACTGTCATCACCCATTGCATTATTTGAAGGAACGAGACAGGGTTGCCCTCTTTCGCCCCTTCTCTTCGACCTTGTATTGGAACCTCTAGCGCGATCATTACTGACATCCCCAGTGTACGAGGGCATCAAGGTCGGAGAGCGGGAGGTGAAACTTACCATGTTCGCAGACGACATTTTGCTCTTCTTAAATGACCCAGACACCTCACTGCATGTTATTCTTGACCACCTAACCCTCTTTGGCACCTTCTCGGGATATAGGGTCAACGTCTCCAAATCGGAACTACTTCCATTGGGTGTACACCCGCCGCGATGGGTGGCTAACATAACTCAATTGGGTATACGCATAGCGGATTCCTCGGTTACCTATTTGGGGATCAAAGTGGGAAAAACTCCTAATACGATTTATTTTCTTAACTTCCCCCCAATCATATCCAAAATATGCACAGAACTGACAAGATGGCATGGCCTTCCTCTAACCTTCATGGGGAGATGTCATTTAGTTAAAATGATTAGTTTCGCGCGGCTCCTATATCCACTCCAGACCTTACCACTACTCCTTAAACACGCAGATATACATAAATTAAATTTGGCCTTCACTAAATTTATATGGGTGGGCAAGCGTCCCCGCATTGCTCTACACAAATTAATGCTAGACAAGCAGGAGGGGGGACTGAATTTCCCTAACGTGAGGGGATACAATCTTTCTTGCTTGTTTGGTTTTGTGATCGATTGGATCCATGGCTCTTCCATTCATGTGGTAGGCGATTTGGAAAGGGCGCTCGCGCACCCCTGGGATCTGCGGATCCTGTTACACATCGCTTATGCGAAAATGCCCAGCTTAATGAAACGATCTGTCCTTCTAAGGGACACCGTGGCCACATGGAAGGAAGTTCGTAAATTATTTAAGCTACCATTCCTGGTCTCTAAATATCACCCGTTGACTTGTCATCCCGAATTGCCTGCAACCATCCCTACACACACATTCACTTTGTGGGCACACCAGGGTCTATCTTCTGCATGCGATCTTATTGATAAACCCAACAAACGCTGGCTATCTCCTCAAACCTTATTGAACACCTTTCAACTGCCACCCTCCCATATATTCCCTTTAAATCAGTTATATTCTTTTTCTTCCTCACGCTTACGCAACCCTAAGATAGAAACACATGACCATGCCCTAGATTACCTTATTGGTTCGGTCCCTCATAAGCTGTCGATATCCTCCATATACGTGACACTTAAAAAGATGTTGATCAAGACGGACCCCTCTAAAATATTTGCTTCCTGGTCCAAATGGATCCCTGATGTGGATATCTCTGACTGTATATTACGTGGGTGGTCGATCATACGTAGGTGTGTCATTAATGAACGATGGCGAGAAACGTACTTTAAACTTGCTCATAGGGCGATCTATGGTTTTAACATCTTACCGACTCCCAATTTCCCGGATAGGATCACTGCCTGCCCCAAATGTTCCACTCCCCTAACTGACCTTTGGCATGGCGTTTGGACTTGCTCTCACATAGTACCCTACTGGAGAATACTGCTCACCTATATTACACAAACATGGAATGTGACTCTGTCTAACTCTCCAAGAGCTCTACTGTTTCATCAATTCAGACCACCTGACCACTCACGACACTCCCTACCGAAAGTACCCCAATTGGTCCATATTATACTATTGGTGGCATTGAGATGTATTTTTGATTCATGGCTGTCATCCTCACCACCTACTATTTTTATGGTGACTTCCCAAATGAAGCGTCTATGCAACCTCGATAGGCTTGACTCGGAGAGACATGAGACCACACGCACTA
Source organism: Hyla sarda (assembly GCF_029499605.1). Taxonomy (NCBI): domain Eukaryota; kingdom Metazoa; phylum Chordata; class Amphibia; order Anura; family Hylidae; genus Hyla; species Hyla sarda. Next base: position 24,967 of record NW_026607782.1, read on the forward strand.
CCAAATTCTTTGATAAGTGGGAAGTGTTTATTCTAGAGCATTATTCAACAGACGAAATTGCAGAAATAGTTAGGCCCTTCAGTTCCACTGAGTGGTACTGTTTGGGAGTCATCGGGTATACCTTGGGGGCCCTACAACTTCCATCATGAATACACCATTGCTATATCTGTCAAGGGGGTACACGTTTACAATGTTTATGCATACACGTTTGAATGGGATTCTTGAAGTGTGTAGCTCTACTGTTGATATGATGAAATACTGTTCTGACTACATACTGCTCATGTATCAGTCCATATGTCCACATGTCCTAATGACCCTATTTCACAGCTCTGTATCCAAATGGCGAATGTTTTGCTCTATCGTTGGATTTTTATACTGTTTTTCTTTTCTTTTTCTTGAAAAAGTGCACATGCATTAGCCCTCCACCAGGAAGAAGGATGGCAGACTTGATTCATTCAAAATAATTTTACACTCTTTCCCTAACTCCCCCTACAATTCTCCCTAATCCTATCCCTCCATTCAAACTAACCCTGTTCTCATCCTATCTCTATCCCTATAACACTGTCCCTAACCATAATAAAGGTACTCTACCTAAAAGGTCTAGTACCTAGGGCACATCAAAAGAAAACCCTCTCCATAGGAGAGAAGCCCTACTGTTACCAAGACTGCCATACTCCAAAGACCTGATCTTCCCGAGGTCACCGATGATGTTCCTACAGACCTCCACCTCGGAGAGGATTTTCTGTTGGGTCGACACTAAGCACCGTGCATTCCACGTGTAGTACCTAACCACTAAACTAACTAAGTATAAAGTGCCCCGATCTTGGCCACCCAGGTTCCTGAATGCCCCATAAGCCCAGGCCGGCAAGTTGATTCCAGCCGATGGAAGCACCCACCCTGTTGTAAACCCCTATATTAAAGGGACAATGAAGCAGGAAATGGTCCATGCTTTCCAGCGTGTCCCCGCACTCTTCTCGGGGACATCCCCGGTCATCAGAGTTCCTACACTTCAAATTGTCCCTCACATATAGCTTCCCCTGAAAGCAGCGCCAGGCCAAGTCCCAAAACTTCTGGGGGATCCTTTTCATGTTTAAAAGGTACAACTCCATCCTCAGATCCCGACCTGGGCAGTCCCTGAGCGCCAGAGGCTTCTGGAAGTTGGTCAAGTCGTTTGTCAAGGAACTGCCTTGACTGGGTCCTGATCTCCCACACTCCCAGACCACACCGACGTATCGCCTTCAGAGTCGGGGTAGCATAAGCCGGAAGATATCCATGGGGCGTACGGAGGTCCTTCACTTGCCCTCCTGTCTCCCATTCCTGGAAGAAAGGCCGAAACCATTCCCTGCAGGAGAGTACCCACGGAGAAGCCCTCTCTGACCAGAGGTTTGAGATGTTAGCTTTCAAGAAGGTGTTGGTTAAGAACACCACAGGGTTTACCATAGATAAACCCCCTAGTCTCCTCGTGCGGTACGTAACCTCCCTCTTGACTAGGTTCATCCTGTTTCCCCATAACAGTTGGAAAAACAGGCTGTAGATCCTAGTGTAGTAAGCTTCTGGCAAGATACATACGCTGCCCAGATAGATAAACAAGGGGAGCAGGTACAATTTGATCAGGTGTACCCTTTCCCTGAGGGTCATAGACCAACCCTTCCATTGGTCCACCTTCTGAGCGGCATCCTGGAGCTTACCATCCCAGTTTTTGGTGGGATAATCATCCTGGCCGAATATGATGCCCAAAACTTTTGCTGACTCTTGGGGCCCTGGAAGGGTGTCCGGGAGATCAAACGTGGGATCTCCCCCTCCCAGCCAGAGACTCTCACACTTATCCCGGTTGATCTTAGACCCAGATGCCTCCGAGTAGCGGTCCACTTCCGACATCACCACGTCGACCTCCTCTCGCGAGGAGACGAAAATAGTGAAATCGTCAGCGTACGCCACCACTCTCTGGGCGACATCCAGCTCCGCCAGACTCATCCCGACTCCCGCCAACGGCCCACAATCTACCCTCCGGACAAAGGGATCGATCGCAAACACGTATAAAAGCAGGCTCAAAGGACAACCCTGACGGACTCCGGACCCCACCTCAAAAGAGCGGCCAGACCAACCGTTCACCAGTGGGAAACTCTCTGCCCCTGCATACAAGATCTTAAGACAATTAACAAAAGTACTCGGTAAGCCATATCTCAGGAGGATGGACCAGAGGTACTCGTGGTTCACCCGATCAAACGCTTTGGCCTGATCCAGGGACAGCAAGTACCCCTTCCAGGAACCAGTACTACTCTGCTCCACTGCCTCCCTGACACTAAGGACCGCACTTAAGGTGCTTCGGCCTGGAACAGAGCAGTGCTGAGCCCCCGAAAGGAGCCGGGGTGCAAACTTCACCAGCCGATTAAACAGTATCTTGGCCAGAAGCTTCCTGTCCGTATTGAGAAGAGCTATGGGCCTCCAATTCTCAATTCGGCTGAGATCTTTACCCTTTGAGAGAAGAATCAGGGCTGACCTCCTCATTGACTTCGGCAGAGTGCCCGAGGAGAGACACTCATTGAATACCTCAGTCAAGAGGGGAGCTAAAGACTCCTTAAAGGTCCTGTACCACTCGGATGTTAAGCCATCCGGACCTGGCGACTTCTTAGGGGCGAGCCCCTCGATCGCCAGTCTCACTTCCTCTTCCCTGATTTCTTCTGCCAAAACATCAAGAGAGGGGTCTACCCCTGGCTCAGGAATGGTTTCAGCCAGGAAAGCCGACATCTTGTCTTGATCTAGATCCTTCCTTCCCAAGAGGTGCGAGTAGAAGGATCTGACGACCTCCAAGATCCCTTGTCTGGACCGATTCAGAGATCCTGTACTATCAATCAGTCCTGAAATGACTTTACTACTCACTGACATCTTACAGTTTCTGTAAGGGTCAGGCGAGCGGTACTTCCCGAAATCCCTCTCAAAAACCAAAGATGCGTGCCTATCGTACTGACACCCCATCAGCAAGGATTTCACTCTGGAGATATCCTCACGGCTACCTCCAGTCGAGACAAGAAGCTCGAGTTTCCTCCTCAGACCCTGATACAGGCGATACCTGTTCAGGGACCTGAGGCTCGAGAGCTGGCGGAAGAACCCCGCAACCCGCTTCTTGAATATCTCCCACCACTCTGACTTACTACTACATAGGCCCAGTAAAGGTACCTGACTCTGAAGAAAATTCTCAAAGGACTGTCTTATCTCCGCTTCCTCCAGGAGGGACAAATTCAGCTTCCAAAACCTTTTCCCATCCGGGGGGTCTCTGAAACATTCAGGGAAAACAAAATCATACAGTGGTTGGAGAACTCCACCTCAACCACGGACACTGCGGAAGATACGGCTTCCTCCTTTAAATAAAACCTATCTATTCTAGACCTGCGACTACCTTGATGATAGGTGAAACCCATGTGGCTTGAGGGGCTCCGGATGTGGGCGTCCTCTAGGCGAGCTTCTCTAGCTATGCTAATCAGTGCCACACTATCGCAAGTCAGCGGACCATTGGAGCCTCTCCTATCTTGGGACCTCGTGACATTATTGAAGTCCCCTCCAAAGATCACTTGCCGACTCGTAAAAAGAAAGGGCTTAATCCTTATAAAGAGATCTTTACGGCCCCGCTTAGTTTGCGGGGCGTAGATGTTAATGAGCCGGAGCTCTTATCCCTTCATGAAGACATCTAAGATCAGGCACCTCCCCATTTCTAACTCAATAACCCATCTGCATTCAACAGGAGCGGTAAAAAGGACCGCCACCCCACTATACGGCTCAGCCGCAAGAGACCAGTGGGAGGGACCACGCCTCCACTCTCTTCTGGCTTTTACCAGGGAGGCTAGATCTGACAACCTGGTCTCTTGTAAAAAGAAAATGTCGGCTTCAACACGGCCGAGAAAATCAAAGGCTGCGAATCTAGCCGTATCTGATTTTATGCTGGCACAGTTAATGGATGCCAACGTCAGTGGGGTGAGTGCCGCCATCCTGGGTGATTGAGTTAGATGGCCTCACCCCTTAAACCTTCTTCCTCTCCTTCCCTCCACCCCCATCTGAATTGGAAGAAGACCCTTTGCCTCTTTTTAAACTCAGGGATATATCCATCCCAGGATCTTTACCTTCAGCATCTGGTGTTACCTCAGCCCCTGAGGAAACTGCCCCAGAGGATGGAGGCTCAGCACCTCCTGGAGGCCGCACTGCCTCCGGACCCTCGAGAAGAGGAGGGGAGATGGTATCCCCAAGGGCCTCATATCGATTTGAAAGGACGATCAGAGGGTCAGAGACTGAGTTGTTCCTTCTATGGTCTGAGGCTACAACTGAAGAGGACGGCGCTGCCTTACTCTTACCCTTCTTCCTCCTCTTCTTCTTTTCCTGGCCACCATTTACTGTCTGCCCCTCCTTCTCCTCCTCATCCACAGTTTCGGATTCAGAGGCATGACTGGAGGAAGGAGCATCTTGACCTTCTTCCCTACGCAGTCTCCCTATCTCCTCATCCAGTTCGGCCCCACCCAAAGCCTCAGAGTTATTCTGACCTCCTTCTGAGCCAGTGTCTGGAGTGGGACCCCGAGCCACCCCTGGCACCTGGGCATTCTCAAGGGCCCTCTCAAACCTGCGCTTCTCCTCTCGCCTCCGCATAGAGGGGGTCTTAGGTTTTTCCTTCACTGGCTTTGGTGCCCCCTCTCCTCCACTAGTCCCCTCCCCCGCAGGGGCAACCGTTAGGCTCTCCCCAGCCGGGGCGGTCACAGTGTTAGAGAACGAGCGTGGACACCGGCTGAACGGGTGACCTAAGTCACCACACAAGTTACACCGATCTGCCCACAGGTGGCCGCCAGATGACCCACCGCACAGCAGAGGGCGCATATCTGCTGAGTGCAGTTGGCACTAAAGTGGTTTGGGTCACCACACCTGTGACACAGCCTCGGCTGCCCCTGGTAGAAGATCTGAATCCTGTCGCGTCCCAGAAAGACGGCCGAAGGGATGTGGGTGACCATGTTCCCTGAACGCCTGAGACGAACGGAAAACGTCCAGGCCCCAGACCATATATTGTGCTCGTCAAAGTTCTTCCGGGGGACGTCCGTCACCTCCCCGTACCTGCCCAGCCAGGTCATAATGTCATAACAAGAAAGTGACTCGTTACGGGTCAAAACGGTCACTTTCTTTACCATACTCTGGCGAGATACCGCTTTTACAGCGAAATCTCGCCATCCGGGCTCGTTTTTCATCAGCTCATAATTAGACCAAAAGAGATCTAGTTCTTCCGGCCTAACAAAGCTGACGTCAAACTCGGAGGAGCCGAAGGGGTGGATCAGGGCAAAGATGTCCCCAGCCCTGAAACCCATCTGGAAAAGAAGCTCCACCACCATGCCCCTTTGGGGGCACGCATCTTCGCCTTTCCAGACCAAACGGGCCACATTCCTGCAACCTACCTCCTGCCCGGGTGTCTGGAGGGACCATACGGTCTCCCCATTCCTCTCTCGGAACGCTCCCAGACCATGTCTCTCCACCCAAAAAGACAGGCCCATCTCCTTTCCCTCTACCTGGAGCGTCCTTTCTCCTCTCTTTAGTGCCTCCAGGAGGCGCCGTTGCAACTGACCTTCACCAGATGCAGGAGGTAAAGATCCTACTGAAACCCCAGCCGCCACACTTGCATAACTCCTGACGACCGGGGGGGGGGCAGCCGGACCAGACACCGTCCCTACATCCCCGCCTAGGCCACCTGTACTGCCACAAAAGCCACTCTTATTCCTACCATCCACACCACTACTACTACTCTCATTCGCAACACTACTCCTCCCATCTGCACCACTACCACTCCTCTCATTCACACCACTACCACCCCTCCTATTCACTCCATTATCACCACTCTTATTCACTTCACTGCCACTCCTCCCGATCACTCCACTACCACTCCTCCCATCTGCACCACTACCACTCCTCTCATTCACTCCACTATCACCACTCTCATTCACACCACTACCACTCCTCCCATCTACACCACTACCACTCCTCCCATCTGCACCACTACCACTCCTCCCATTTGCACCACTACCACTGCCACATACACCCCTCTTATCCACAGCACTACCTCTCCCATCTTTCACACACCTTGTATTAACATTGCTTTTATTGACAATATTTTTGGGATCAGCAGCTGCTTCACCCACTACCTCTGGGCTAGCCTGGACATGCTTTAGCTTGGCCTTTTTGTACATTTTCAGGTCACCGGCGGCTGCCATTGTCGGCGACCCTGACTCCTCCTCTATTCGAGATGTCACCGCCGACATCACCTCCCGAAGCTGAGGCTGCCCCTCCAGGCGCACCTCCACCACTCCTCCTGCCACTGATGCGCAGGGACTCCCCTCTCTCACAGGGGAGATCCCTGCAGTGCCTGCGCCACACACTGCGCCCAACCGCACGGGCTCAGCAGCAGGTTCTTACACCTGGACGCTCCCCCCCCTCTCAGGGGAGTGCCCCGCAGCACCGACACTACTAGCAGCGCCCAGGGGACCGCCCCCCGAGCAGAAGATCTCACCACACACCTCAGGCGCCTGGACACTCCCCCCCCTCTCAGAGAAGTGCCCCGCAGGGCTAGTAACATTGCTCACAATACTCGGGGAACCGCTCCCCTTGCAAACTGCCGCATAGCTATTGCCCACTATTAGCCCTTTCTGCTCTTCCCTACCAGCAGGAGGCTTGACTGTAGCACCCGCGGCCATATTGGATGCAGCACTGTACCCCCCGTGCTGGTCCCGTTCCACAGCAGAAGCGGGATCTGGCAGGGTGGGGGGCCCAGCAGCCTGAACCAACATTTCAGGTGGCCCAGACTGCTGGATAGGAGAGAAAACAAACTTTATCTGCTCCTCAGCCTTTTTTTTCTTCTTCTTTTTCTTCCTCTTCCTCTCCTCAGGGCCCAGGTCCTGGCCAAAACTGAAATTTTCCAGATGGGTGGGTGACTATTGCATCACTATGGCCCGCAAGAGCCCCCCACAGACCAGTCCACTGTCACCGCCATCATTACTGTCACTTTCCTCAGAGGTGGCTGGTAAGGCGACTTGGGCAGGGTTGATGTAATCCGCACTCGGGGTGACAGAGGTCTTAGGGGTACACAGGGTATCACACATCCCCCTCACTCTCATCACCCTCACTGCCGCCATCTCCCTCACCACCTTCCTCCATCTTCTCCTCCGTGACACACAAGCACTCTTCCTCCCCCTGACTATCCTCTTCCTCCTTCACAGGGGTCCGCATGGTTTTATAGCGGTCTTCATTCTTCAATTTTTCTTTAAACATGGCCGCTCCCGCTACAATCAGCATTCGGGCTCTCACCACCTTCTGCTCCTCTGCCTTCAGCTGACACACCCTGGCAGCAAACTTAGCCCTCATAGCCTTGGCAGAGTTATCTGTTTTGTAGCGAGCAAACCTCAGGTCTTCCCTTATGATTTTCAGCTTTTTCCCCAGCTGCTCATATTCTACTAGATTTGTCTGCATGCGGGAACCGAAAGTAGCTAGCGACTCCCTGGGACCCTTCACCCCTCATTGCTGGGGTTCCATAATATCAGACACAGTCCCCGAAGACATAATCATAAACTTCTTATCGGACGCCTTGCGGTTTCCAGCGACGGACGGGGGAGTGGGCTCCACATTACTGCGGAGCCTGCTGGATCTTCTCACCCTGTCCTGGGAATCGGCCGTAGCTCTCTCACTCCCACCCCCTGCCGGCCTAGTTCGAGGGGTGGAAGTCTGGGGCTCCATAGCAGGAGTCTCTCCCAAGGAAGCTGCCACCCTCCTGGGGAAATGGCTGTAGGAAACACTGCTACAATCCTCTCTCTCTGGAAAACTCTGGAAGTCAGACACACCCAACAGCTGCTGTGTTCCACAGGAAGTGCTCTCTGCTGACACCTCTGTCCATGTCAGGAACTGTCTGGAGTAGGAGAAGTTTACTATGGAGATTTGCTCCTACTCACAGAGAGCACTGTAGTCAGACCGAAAAGAACTATACAACTTCCTCTATAGCATACGGCAGCTGATAAGTACTGTAAGGATTAAGATTTTTAAGAAGTAATTTACAAATCTGTTTAACTTTCTGGCACCAGTTGATTTAAAAAAAAATTAAAAAAAATTTCCCCTGGAGTACCCCTTTTACGTAACACCTGTAAATTCTGTACTACGAATATCAGCAGCCACTGAAGAGAGAGGTCATCCAACAACTGAAGTCCCAAAAAAATGTGCCACTAAATCCCTCAAGCAACCGTTCAGCCCCAGTCCAGAACCATCTGACCGGACCACAGGGACCAGTGTGGAGGAGAACAGGGTCCAGGCTGTAAAATAGAAGAACACCGGAGCAGCCAGATACACTGACTCTAAGGCTGAGCCTCATACTTCTACCAAAGCTGCAGAGTTATAGGGGAACTGTAAAAATGAAAGTACTACAACCCCCAGTGTGGTCCGTCTGTGCCCCCCTAAAGGTCAGGGTCGGAGGAGGCACAGGTTGAACAGACACACTACAATGGGAGTTGTAGTACTGTAGTTGTTAAAGAAAAAAAAGATGTTTTCATCAGGTTGCCCACAGCAACCAATCAGATTGCTTCTTTCATTCTTGAGAAGACCTCTGAAAAATAAAAGAAGTGATCTGATTGGTTGCTTAGAGCAACTGGACAACATTTCCTCTCCACAGGTACATTTCCCCGATTGTCTTCATATTTAGGATGAGAATCTACTGACAAAGTGAGTAGCCAACCATTTCTGGGCATAAAACTCTGTAAGAGACAGCAGTCTGGGGGCGTCTGTGGTGGACATGAAGGAAGGGGGTCCAGGGAAATTGAGATTTGACGTCTGCAGCGAGCGCTTCTCACTGAGCGACGGGTCTCTTCCCAGGTATTGCAGGGGGACCCCGCACGATCAGCTACTTATCCCATAACCCATGGATAGGGGATAAGTTAATTTTTGCCATAGTTCTCCTTTAATTGGCCAGAACACACCCAAAATCAGTCCCAGCCAAACATTGCTTCGTGTCCTGTCATTTCTCCCAGCTGTTCTTTTTCTACTTGCTTGTAAGGCATGCCTACACTCTCTAATTCCTTAAAGTGGTACTCCGCCCCTAGATATCTTATCCCCTACCTTAAAGATAGGACAAAAGATGACTGATCACTGGGATCCCCGCGATCTTCATGCAGCACCCGGCGTTCTGAATAATATATTTAGAACTCTGGGTTCTCGTGGTGCGGGTCATGACCTCACGCCACGCCCTTTCCATTTATGTCTATGGGAGGTGGTGTGATGTCACAAGAAGGTGTGGCATGATGTCACGAATCTTACCACAGGAACCAGTGATCTAAACATACTATTTAGAATTTTGGTTGCTGCATGGAGATTGCTGGGGTCCCAGCAGCAGGATCCCCTTGATCAGACATCTTATCCCCTATCCTTTACATAGGGGATAAGATATCTAGAGGCGGAGTACCCCTTTAAGGGACAGTTCATGTACCCAAAAGTTGATCCTTTGCAACCGTATGACCCCTAGCAAGTTCCCTGCATGAGTCCCATTCATCAGAAAAAGGCTTGTGCATGGAACTTGCTGTTTGTTCGCTTCTCGGCCTTTTGGCTAAGATCAAGTGTAGTATCTGTTCTTAACAGTTTTTCATGTCGGTGTACGGTGACGCCGGTATGGGGCTGGTGGGGATGGGTGCTGCATGAAGGATGCAGGTGTACCAGGGCTTTCCGGGGCTGGTTCTGAGGAATCAGCTCGACGGCTGCCCCGATGTGACCTGTTCCCTCCGGGTCTCGCCATGAGGCTGAGAGGGTCTAGAGCCGAGGTACTTTTGTGCCTCGGGGAGTGGTGACCCCGAGGTGCCGAAGCTCACTGGGAGGATAGGCTCACTGAGTTGAAGCACGGGCACCATAATCTCTTCACCTTGTGGTAGACATGTGCAATTCGGTTCGGCACGAATGTCTAATTTACCGAATTTTACCGTTTTCGTGCATTCGGACCGATCCGAATGCACGAAAACATATTTTGAACATTCCCGAATTGCCACGACAATACGAATAGCAAAGTAACGAATACATTCGTTATTTCCAGAACATTCGGTAAATCTTTTTATTCTTTTTTTGGACTTTAGCGATCCTATAAAATTATGGAGATACCTTTTTTTATTAAAATTTCGTAGGGTATCATAAAAAAATCATAATAAAAAAGATACAGTAGTGATGAAAAAAATTGTATCTAACGAAATGTATCATTTTTATTATGAAATGTTTATTCATTTTTAAACAGGGATCAATTTATGTGAGCGGGTAAAGCACTAAAAATGTAGCCGACAATAGTAAAAATGTAGTGTGTGCGTGTTTTTCACTTTAAAAAAAAATATTTTTTAGGTAGTACTACTACTCCCAGCATGGAACACCCTGTTCCATGATGGGAGTAGTAGTTACCTGTACTAATTGACAGATCGCAGGGGTCCCTTGCGATCCTCTTGTATAATGTATAGATGCGGCGGCTGCTCTTCTATGGTCCCCTGCACTCACGTATATATACACATATTCATATTTCCCGCAGAGCTGTGATTGGCCAGATCATTCCAGCCAATCACAGCTCTCTGTGAGAAATAGGAATATGTGTATATATACGGCCATGCAGGGGACCATAGGAGAACGGCCGCCGCATTCATACATTATACTGGAGGATCGCAGCGGCTGTCAGGAGTGATACCCGCAGTGATCTTTCCTTTACTACAAGTACGACCACTCCCAACATGGAGTACACTCTGCTCCATGCTGGGAGCTGTAGTACCTGCATTAATAGACAGATCGCAGTGGGTGTCAGAAGTTACACTTGCTGCGATATGTCTATTAATGCAGGTACTACAGCTCCCAGCATGGAGCAGAGTGTTCTCCATGTTGGGAGTATTAGTACCTGCAGTAAGGGACAGATCCCAGGGATGTCACTCCTCCTGACACCCGCTGCGATCCTCCTGATGTGAATGTCGGGATCAGCTGTTCTCAGGGCTACAGAGCCGGGAGAACAGCTGACGCTGAGCCGTAGGTATACATCGTATATCTACTGCCCAGCAAGAACTTACAGTGAGCCTGCAATGTGTATATAGTATACACATTGCTGGCGCACTTAACCCCTTGCTGAGCTGTGCACTATGCGCAAGCCCAGCAAGGGAAGAGTTAACTTACACTGCTGGACAGTGTAGGTTAACCCTTTGGGCGGTATACACTATATACAGCTATCTACAGATAGCTGTATACAGTGTATACAGAAGACGAAGTCCAGCTTACTTCCCTCGAGTCCCGGGCATACTGGGAGTTGTAGTTTTGCACCAATTGGTGGCTCCCTGTTTGGGTAGACATTGCATCATGGGTGCTCTCCCCAGCAGACAGCGCCAGATATGTCATAACCATTTTTTTTGTGTTTTTTTTCGTTTCAGATCCGTGTATGCAGAGGATTACTGCGGATTCGATGGATTACGGCGGATTATTTTTTTTTCCTTTAATAAAATGGTTAACGAGGGCTGTGGGGGAGTGCTTTTTTAAATAAAATTATTTTTCCAATGTGTTGTGTTTTTTTTTTTTATTGAATTTTCAGGGTTAGTAGTGGAAGCTGTCTTATTGACGGAATCCATTACTAGGCCAGGGCTTAGTGCTCGCCACAAAAACAGCTAGCGCTAACCCCCAATTATTACCCCGGTACCCACCGCCACAGGGGTGCCGGGAAGAGCCGGTACCAACAGGCCCGGAGCGTCAAAAATGGCGCTCCTGGGCCTAGGCGGTAACAGGCTGGCGTTATTTAGGCTGGGGAGGGCCAGTAACAATGGTCCTCGCCCACACTGGTAACGTCAGGCTGTTGCTGTTTGGTTGGTATTGTGCTGAGAATGAAAATACGGGGAACCCTATGCGTTTTTATTTTTTATTTTTTTTTATTTAAATTTAAAAAAAAAACGCATAGGGTTCCCCGTATTTTCATTCTCAGCACAATACCAACCAAACAGCAACAGCTCCGGGCCTGTTGGTACTGGCTCTTCCCGGCACCCCTGTGGCGGTGGGTACCGGGGTAATAATTGGGGGTTAGCACTAAGCCCTGGCCTAGTAATGGATTCAGTCAATAAGACAGCTTCCACTACTAACCCTGAAAATTCAATAAAAATAAAAAAAAACACAACACATTGGAAAAATTATTTTATTTAAAAAAAACACTCCCCCACAGCCCTCGTTAACCATTTTATTAAAGGAAAAAAAAATAAAAAATCCACCGTAATCCATCGAATCCGCAGTAATCCTCTGCATACACGGATCTGAAACGAGAAGAAAAAAAACACAAAAAATTGGTTATGACATTTTTGGCGCTGTCCGCTGGGGAGAGCACCCATAATGCAATGTCTACCCAAACAGGGAGCCACCAATTGGTGCACAACTACAACTCCCAGCATGCCCAGACAGCCTTTGGCTGTCTGGGCATGCTGGTAGTTGTAGTTTAGCAACAGCTGGAGTCTCCCTGTCTGGGTAGACACTGCCAGAAGGGTCTGTTCACATTATACAAAACGTACAATGTGAACAGAGCTTCAGATAAACTAGCCCTGTTCCCTTCTGTAGCTCCGCCCCTAATGACGTCATCACTAGGGGGCGGAGCTACACGGACCTGCCCGGGACTCGGGGGAAGTAAGCTGGACTTCGTCTTCTGTATACACTGTATACAGCTATCTATAGATAGCTGTATATAGTGTATACCGCCCAAAGGGTTAACCTACACTGTCCAGCAGTGTAAGTTAACTCTTCCCTTGCTGGGCTTGCGCATAGCGCACAGCTCAGCAAGGGGTTAAGTGAGCCAGCAATGTGTATACTGTATACACATTGCAGGCTCACTGTAAGTTCTTGCTGGGCAGTAGATATACGATGTATACCTACGGCTCAGCGTCAGCTGTTCTCCCGGCTCTGTAGCCCTGAGAACAGCTGATCCCGACATTCACATCAGGAGGATCGCAGCGGGTGTCATGAGAAGTGACATCCCTGGGATCTGTTCCTTACTACAAGTACTACCACTCCCAACATGGAGTACACTCTGCTCCATGCTGGGAGCTGTAGTACCTGCATTAATAGACATATCGCAGCAAGTGTAACTTCTGACACCCGCTGCGATCTGTCTATTAATGCAGGTACTACAGCTCCCAGCATGGAGCAGAGTGTACTCCATGTTGGGAGTGGTAGTACTTGTAGTAAAGGAAAGATCACTGCGGGTATCAATCCTGACAGCCGCTGCGATCCTCCAGTATAATGTATGAATGCGGCGGCCGTTCTCCTATGGTCCCCTGCACGGCCATATATATACACATATTCCTATTTCTCACAGAGAGCTGTGATTGGCTGGAACCATCTGGCCAATCACAGCTCTGCGGGAAATATGAATATGTATATATATACGTGAGTGCAGGGGACCATAGAAGAGCAGCCGCCGCATCTATACATTATACAAGAGGATCGCAAGGGACCCCTGCGATCTGTCAATTAGTACAGGTAACTACTACTCCCATCATGGAAGAGTGTGTTCCATGCTGAGAGTAGTAGTACTACCTAAAAAATGTTTTATAAAAAAGTGAAAAACACGCACACACTACATTTTTACTATTGTCGGCTGCATTTTTAGTGCTTTACCCGCTCACATAAATTGATCCCTGTTTAAAAATGAATAAACATTTCATAATAAAAAAGATACATTTCGTTAGATACAATTTTTTCCATCACTACTGTATCTTTCTTATTATGATTTTTTTATGGTACCCTACAAAATTTTAATAAAAAAGGTATGGCCATATTTTTTTAGGATCGCTAAAGTCCAAAAAAAAATAAAAAATTTACCGAATGTACCCGAATACCGAATGTATCTGAAAAAAATCAACCCGAATACCCGAATACCGAATGTATCCGAAAAATCTAAACCGAAAATATTGCCGAACCAAAATTTTTTTCCAAAACGAAAAAACGAAACGAAATGAAACAAAACTTTTTCTAATGCACAAGTCTACCTTGTGGCACTCACCTCTTGATTCCCGGCCTTCTGGCTAGGATCAGAGAAATTTTTATAGATCCGGCCGGATGTCCGGGCAGTATATCTGCACACATTCACTTATTTATTTCTTTTTGTCTCACTGTGTCACTTTTTGCGTGTTGTGTGTTCACAGGATTTGTCAGGATGCGGTAGCCCTTCTGGGTGTCCCTCCTGGCGGTCTAGGGGAGGTGTGTGGCCATTAGGTTCCACACCTCCCTGCAAACACCCCGGGTACTCCTGCTTTGGCAGGGTACCTACCGTTATCGGCTCTGCGGGCAAATATCTTGGCTAACGCCAAGGGGGATGCCGGGAGCATTTGTGGTCCCCTAGTAGCTTCGGCGAAAAGGGACATTGAACCTGGAACGTCGCAGGTACCTTTTGGTCCGGAGGTGAAGGGTAAGGTTTGTTGGGGGGCCTCTCTCCTATCGGAGAAGGGCTTGCGATAGACCGCATCCTTTGTGCATGTTTTTTTAGTGTAACACGTTTGCACTTTTTCTTGCACTTTGGGTGAATCGAGAGCACGTTCCTCGGCTTTAAAAAAAAAAAAAGTAAGGCATGCCTACACTCTCTAATTCCTTAAAGTGGTACTCCGCCCCTAGATATCTTATCCCCTACCTTAAGGATAGGACAAAAGATGACTGATCACTGGGACCCCCGCGATCTTCATGCAGCACCCGGCGTTCCAAATAATATATTTAGAACTCTGGGTTCTCGTGGTGCGGGTCGTGACCTCACACCACGCCCTTTCCATTTATGTCTATGGGAGGTGGTGTGATGTCATAAGAAGGTGTGGCATGATGTCACAAATTCTGCCACAGGAACCAGTGATCTAAACATACTATTTAGAATTTTGGTTGCTGCATAGAGATTGCTGGGGTCCCAGCAGCAGGATCCCCTTGATCAGACATCTTATCCCCTATCCTTTACATAGGGGATAAGATATCTAGAGGCGGAGTACCCCTTTAAGGGACAGTTCATGTACCCAAAAGTTGATCCTTTGCAACCGTATGACCCCTAGCAAGTTCCCTGCATGAGTCCCATTCATCAGAAAAAGGCTTGTGCATGGAACTTGCTGGGTGTTCTACGTTTGCCTCATAAACTGCACCACCCAGCACCAGTTGCCTCTCTCTGCACCACATTATGCAGATCGTGCAGGAGAGCAGCTTTGGTCATCCATGTTTTGCTAACTCTATTTTCACACACAGAAATAAATAAATGAGTCGAACAAGTCAAAGAACAGTTTAAAAAAAAGGGGAACTTTATTTATAATTTATTAAAATGTTTGTGTAGGGGATTTTTTGTAACCTCCCATCACTCACAAAGAGCGTACAGTAACTAATACTCAGGACAGGAAAAACCTCCAGAGGGGAGGAAACCTGTAGGGAATCCATGGCTACTGTATGGCCCTTCCTCTGGGCAAACTAAAGGAGGTTACCTCTATAATTTGGGCAAATGTTTCTGTGTATGTGCATGATTCCTAGGCCTGTGCCTTCATCCAACGTCTTGCTGTAGGTCCCGAAATGCTACTCCATGTCCTGGAAATAGTGCATCTAAGATAGGGGACAAAAAAGATAGATTATTTACATGTTTATCATAGAAATACACATGGAACTGCAATAAAGACCTTTTGGACAAAACAATGTAACACTTACCAGTCACAGTCATGTGCATGACTTTGCATTCCCGTGTCCCTACACAGTGTCCAGCACCGGCCCCTCACTGATGAACAGGACCAGTGTTATTTCTGGGGCTATGCCTTCATCCAACGTCTTGCTGTAGGTCCGGAAATGCTACTCCATGTCCTGGAGATAGTGCATCTAAGATAAGAAAAAAAAGATAGATTATTTACATGTTTATCATAGAAATACACATGGAACTGCACTAAAGATCTTTTGGACACAACAATGTAACACTTACCAGTCACAGTCATGTGTATGACTTTGCATTCCCGCGTCCCTACACAGTGTCCAGCACCGGCCCCTCACTGATGGAAAATGAACAGGAGCAGTGTTATTTCTGCTCAGTGCTGCTCTTTGGTGGACAATGGTTATGACATCACATGTGTGACACGCTGTTACCTCCTGGGAGTTCTATTTCAGTAGTGCTGCTCTCTGATTGGCTGAAAATCAAAAAAGCTTTCTAATATATTCTGTATGACTGTTATCTAAGGTTTTTGACAAATTTTATTAAAATGGCGCCACTCCCTGTGGGTGCGTTATATTTGTTTCTCCTAACCAGACATTCTGTATATGTAATATCATTTGGTGGCCCCAACAGCCTGGGCCCATAGGTTTCTTACATAGATCAATGCTACTCCGGTAGGCTCAATGAGCAGCGCTGGCCGCCGGGACGTCTGACGAGTGACGTCCCTGACGTTGCGGTCTGAAGCGAAGGATGTCACTAGTCATACGTCCCAGCAGCCATTGATTTAAAGTGGTCGTGGTCGTAGAGATTTATCAAAACCAGGGAAGAGGGAAAGTGGACCAGTTGCCCATAGCAACCAATCAGGTAGTTTCTTTCATTTTTAAAAAGGCCTCTGAAAAGTGAAAGAAGCAATCTGATTGGTTGCTATGGGCAACTCTTCCACTTGACCCTTGCACAGGTTTTCATACATCTGTCCCAATGTGTATTATTATTATCATCATCATCATTATTATTATTATTATTATTATTATTATAGGAAGTGTTTTTTCTTTGGTGTTTTTTTTCCCTCTGGCTTTTCTCATAACAAGTCATGTGATTCTTTCATCATTTCACTGAAGGATTTCTATAGAAAAAAAATAGTGAGAAAATACCCCCCCCCCCCAAAAAAAAAAAAAAAAAAAAACATGCTCTCGGCATCCCACAGATTTGATAGCCTAAAAACACCATAAAAGGATGAAGAAACCCCCATTAGTGTCTGGTGTTTCATATTACCCTATTGATTCCAACCTAACATGTGCCCGCAGCGAGCATGGTGTTTTTTATGACAAACACGCCAAGTGTAATCCCAGCTGAAATGAATGTTTTCACAATAGGTGTGAACAGGCTGCAGGCTGTGTTAGATATATTTGCATAGTTGCGGCATACAGCACGTGCAGCATTTATGTGGCGGCTTTCCGCTGGCATATATGGCTTTCTGTGCTGGTGAATGCAGCGGGCACTTACTGGTGTTTTTTTCCTAGCTGCACAGTTTTGCACCACAACCACTCCGGCTGGGACCAGGCTGACCGATCTAATGACCAAGATGCCGCAGTGAACGGCTTTATTTCTGTGAAAGTTCTGGCGAACTACAATGCTCAGAAGAGGAGGAGCGCCATTGAGCTTTTGGAAAGAGAATTAGTTTGGAATGGTCAGGGCCATGTGCGTTTACAAAGCCCCCCGTGGTGCCAGAACAGTGGACCCCCCCACATGCGACCCCATTTTGGAAACTACACCCCTCACAGAATTTAATAAGGGGTGCAGTGAGTATTTACACCCCACAGATCTTTGGAACAGTGGGCTGTGCAAATGAAAAATTTAATTTTTCATTTTTATGGACCACTGTTCCAAAAATCTGTCAGACACCTGTGGGGCGTAAATTCTCAATGTACCCCTTATTACATTACGTGAGGGGTGTAGTTTCCAAAATGGAAATCACATGTGTCCGGTTTCCATTGTTCTGGCACTATGGGGGCTTTGTAAACACATGTGGCCTTCAATTCCGGACAAATTTTCTCTACAAAATACCAATGGCGCTCCTTCTCTTCTGAGCATTGTAGTTCACCCGCAGAGCACTTTAAATTCACATATGGGGTGTGTTCTTACTCAGAAGAGATGGGGTTACAAATTTGGGGGGGGCTTTTTTCCTATTTTCCCTTGTGAAAATGAAAATTTTAGGGTAACACCAGCATTTTAGTGAAAAAATATATATTTTTTCATTTTCCCATCCAACTTTAATGAAAATTCGTCAAACACCTGTGGGGTGTTCATGCTCATTATACCCCTTGTCACGTTCGGTGAGGGGTGTAGTTTCCAAAATAGGGTCACATGTGGGTATTTATTTTTTTGTGTTTGTCAGAACCGCTGTACAATCAGCCACCCCTGTGCAAATCACCAATTTAGGCCTCAAATGTACATGGTGCGCTCTCATTCCTGAGCCTTGTTGTGAGCCCGCAGAGCATTTTACGCTCACATCTGGGGTATTTCCGTACTTAGGAGAAATTGCGTTACAAATTTTGGGGGTCTTTTTTTCCATTTACCGCTTGTGGAAATAAAAAGTATGGGGCAACACCAGCATGTTAGTGTAATTATTTTTTTTTTTTTACACTAACAGGCTGGTGTAGCCCCCAACTTTTCCTTTTCACAAGCGGTAAAAGGAAAGAAAGACCCGCAAAATTTGTAGTGCAATTTCTCCCGAGTACGGAGATACCCCATATGTGGCCCTAAACTGTTTCCTTGAAATACGACAGGGCTCCGAAGTGAGAGAGCGCCATGCGCATTTGAGGACTAAATTAGGGATTGCACAGGGGTGGACATAGGGGTATTCTACGCCAGTGATTCCCAAACAGGGTGCCTCCAGCTGTTGCTAAACTCTCAGCATGCCTGGACAGTTAGTGGCTGTCCAGAAATGCTGGGAGTTGTTGTTTTGCAACAGCTGGAGGCTCCGTTTTGGAAACCCTGCCGTACAAGACGTTTTTAATTTTTTATTGGGGGGGGACAGTGTAAGGGGGTGTACATGTAGTGTTTTACCCTTTATTATGTGTTAGTGTAGTGTAGTGTTTTTAGGGTACATTCACACTGGCGTGCTACGGTGAATTTCCCGCTAGGAGTTTGTGCTGCAGCGAAAAATTTGCCGCAGCCCAAACTTGAAGCAGGAAATTTACTGTAAACCTGTTTGTGTGAATGTACCCTGTACATTCACATGGGGGGGGGGCAAACCTCCAGCTGTTTCAAAACTACAACTACCAGCATGTACTGACAGACCGTGCATGCTGGTAGTTGTACTTTTGCAACAGCTGGAGGCACACTGGTTGGAAAACCTTCAGTTAGGTTCTGTTACCTAACTCAGTATTTTCCAATCAGTGTGCCTCAAGCTGTTGCAAAACTACAACTACACCCAGCATGTACTAATCACCGAAGGGCATGCTGGGAGATGTAGTTATGCAACAGCTGGAGGTACCCAACTACAATTCCCAGCATGCCGAGACAGCTGTTTGCTTTCTGGGCATGCTGGGGATTGCAGTTTTGCAACATCTGGAGAGCTACAGTTTTTAAACCACTGCACAGTGATCTCCAAACTGTGGACCTCCAGATGTTGCAAAACTACAACTCCCAGCATGCCCAGACAACAAACAGCTATGTGGGCATGCTAGGAGTTGTAGCTTTGCAAGATCTGGAGGGATATAGTTTAGAGACCACTGTATAGTGGTCTCAAACTGCAGCCCTCCAGCTGTTGCAAAACTACATATTCCAGCATGCTCAAACAGCTGTCTGGGCATGCTGGGAGTTGCAGTTTTGCAACATCTGGAGGGCTACAGTTAGAGACCACAGTCTCAGACTGTAGCCCTCCAGATCAACTTACCGGTTTCTGTAGGATCCCGGGAGCCGTCCTCTTCAGAAGCACGTTACGCCGCCCGCCGATCAACGTCGCCGCAGCCTCCGGACTAAATAAAATAAAATAAAATAAAATAGCACAACTTGGCTTGTCAAAATATAAACATAAAAGTTATCATTACCCGACTATAACTCAAAACCATCCATACTTGGGAACACGCAACAAGAAAACTAAACAGAAAAGTAGCAAGCACACCTAAAAAAAAAAAAATGAATAAATAAATAAAATAAAAAATAATTATTGTATGTTTTTTTACATTTTATTTTTTTTATATATTTTTTAATTTATTTTTTACATTTTTTATATTTTTTTAATCTATCTATATATATTTTTTTTCTCATATATTAAAATAATAAATAAATAAATAAATTAAAAAAAAATTACAAAAAAAAATTTATATTGTAATAATAATAATAATAATAAAAATAATAAAAATAATCATATCACACATACATTCACTTACAAAACGTCCAAAGTAACTGGATCCTCTATCTGGGACTAAAGAAAATACCAAAGAAAACATAAAACAGACCAAATAACTGAAATAAACAAAATAAACCACATATCAACACAACAACTGGTCCGGCTACCATAACGCTATAACATGAAACAATATGAAACAATATAGATATAACACAATATAGGTACAAAATTACTAAATTTACTATATAAATAAAATATAATATAAACAAAATATATGCACTACAGAAAACACCTACAAAATCAATAGAAAACCCTAGGAAAAACCCTACACTAAAACTGTACCCTCACCCACACCCCGGTAATCCGAGTTCCTACACTTCAAATTGTCCCTCACATATAGCTTCCCCTGAAAGCAGCGCCAGGCCAAGTCCCAAAACTTCTGGGGGATCCTTTTCATGCTTAAAAGGTACAACCCCACCCTCAGATCCCGACCTGGGCAGTCCCTGAGCGCCAGAGGCTTCTGGAAGTGGGTCAACAGAAACCCGTTTGTCAAGGAACTGCCTTCACTGGGTCCTGATCTCCCACACTCCCAGACCCCACCGACGTATCGCCTTCAGAGTCGGGGTAGCGTAAGCCGGAAGATATCCATGGGGCTTACGGAGGTCCTTCACTTGCCCTCCTGTCTCCCATTCCTGGAAGAAAGGCCGAAACCATTCCCTGCAGGAGAGTACCCACGGAGAAGCCCTCTCTGACCAGAGGTTTGAGATGTTAGCTTTCAAGAAGGTGTTGGTTAAGAACACCACAGGGTTTACCATAGATAAACCCCCTAGTCTCCTAGTGCGGTACGTAACCTCCCTCTTGACTAGGTTCATCCTGTTTCCCCATAACAGTTGGAAAAACAGGCTGTAGATTCTAATGTAGTAAGCTTCTTTCAAGATACATACGCTGCAGATAGATAAACAAGGTGGAGCAGGTACGATTTGATCAGGTGTACCCTTTCCCTGAGGGTCATAGACCAACCCTTCCATTGGTCCACCTTCTGAGCGGCATCCTGGAGCTTACCATCCCAGTTTTTGGTTGGATAATCATCCTGGCCGAATATGATGCCCAAAACTTTTGCTGACTCTTGGGGCCCGGGAAGAGTGTCCGGGAGATCAAACGTGGGATCTCCCCCTCCCAGCCAGAGACTCTCACACTTATCCCGGTTGATCTTAGACCCAGATGCCTCCGAGTAGCGGTCCACTTCCGACATCACCACATCGACCTCCTCTCGCGAGGAGACAAAAATAGTGACATCGTCAGCGTACGCCACCACTCTCTGGGCGACATCCAGCTCCGCCAGACTCATCCTGACTCCCGCCAACGGCCCACAATCTACCCTCCGGACGAAGGGATCGATCGCAAACACGTATAAAAGCAGGCTCAAAGGACAACCCTGACGGACTTCGGACCCCACCTCAAAACAGCGGCCAGACCAACCGTTCACCAGTGGGAAACTCTCTGCCCCTGCATACAAGATCTTAAGCCAATTAACAAAAGTACTCGGTAAGCCATATCTCAGGAGGACGGACCAGAGGTACTCGTGGTTCACCCGATCAAACGCTTTGGCCTGATCCAGGGACAGCAAGTACCCCTTCCAGAAACCCGCTCTACTCCGCTCCACTGCCTCCCTGACACTAAGGACCGCACTTAAGGTGCTTCGGCCTGGAACAGAGCAGTGCTGAGCCCCCGAAAGGAGCCGGGGTGCAAACTTCACCAGCCGATTAAACAGTATCTTAGCCAGAAGCTTCCTGTCCGTATTGAGAAGAGCTATGGGCCTCCAATTCTCAATACGGCTGGGATCTTTACCCTTTGACAGAAGAATCAGGGCTGACCTCATCATTAAATTCGTCAGAGTGCCCGAGTAGAGACACTCATTGAATACCTCAGTCAAGAGGGGAGCTAAAGACTCCTTAAAGGTCCTGTACCACTCGGATGTTAAGCCATCCGGACCTGGCGACTTCTTAGGGGCGAGCCACTCGATCGCCAGTCTCACTTCCTCTTCCCTGATTTCTTCTGCCAAAACATCAAGAGAGGGGTCTACCCGTGGCTCAGGAATGGTTTCAGCCAGGAAAGCCGACATCTTGTCTTGATCTAGATCCTTCCTTCCCAAGAGGTGCGAGTAGAAGGATCTGACGACCTCCAAGATCCCTGATCTGGACCGATTCAGAGATCCTGTACTATCAATCAGTCCTGAAATGACTTTACTACTCACTGACATCTTACAGTTTCTGTAAGGGTCGGGCGAGCGGTACTTCCCGAAATCCCTCTCAAAAACCAAAGATGTGTGCCTATCGTACTGACACCTCATCAGCAAGGACTTCACTCTGGAGATATCCTCTCGGCTACCTCCAGTCGAGATGAGAAGCTCGAGTTTCCTCCTCAGACCCTGATACAGGCGGTACCTGTTCAGGGACCTGAGGCTCGAGAGCTGGCGGAAGAACCCCGCAACCCGCTTCTTGAATATCTCCCACCACTCTGACTTACTACTACATAGGCCCAGTAAAGGTACCTGGCTCTGAAGAAAATCCTCAAAGGACTGTCTTACTTCCGCTTCCTCCAGGAGGGACGAATTCAGCTTCCAATAACCTTTTCCCATCCGGGGGGTCTCTGAAACATTCAGGGAAAACAAAATCATACAGTGATCGGAGAACTCCACCTCAACCACGGACACTACGGAAGAGACAGCTTCCTCCTTTAAATAAAACCTATCTATACTAGACCTGCGACTACCTTGATGATAGGTGAAACCCGTGTGGCCTGAGGGGCTCCGGATGTGGGCGTCCTCTAGGCGAGCTTCTCTAGCTATGCTAATCAGTGCCACACTATCACAAGTCAGCGGACCATTGGAGCCTCTCCTATCTTGGGACCTCGTGACATTATTGAAGTCCCCTCCAAAGATCACTTGCCGACTCGTAAAAAGAAAGGGCTTAATCCTCATAAAGAGATCTTTACGGCCCCGCTTAGTTTGCGGGGCGTAGATGTTAATGAGCCGGAGCTCTTGTCCCTTCATGAAGACATCTAAGATCAGGCACCTCCCCATTTCTAATTCAATAACCCGTCGGCATTCAACAGGAGCGGTAAAAAGGACCGCCACCCCACTATACGGCTCAGCCGCAAGAGACCAGTGGGAGGGACCGCGCCTCCACTCTCTTCTGGCTTTTACCAGAGAGGCTAGATCTGACAACCTGGTCTCCTGTAAAAGGAAAATGTCGGCTTCAACACGGCTGAGAAAATCAAAGGCTGCGAATCTAGCCGTATCTGACTTTATACTGGCACAGTTAATAGATGCCAGCGTCAATGGGGTGAGTGCCGCCATACAGGGTGATTAAATTAGACGGCCACACCCTTTACTTTCTCTTTCCCTTCTTTTTTGCCCCCTCATCCCCCGAAGAAGACGAGAGGGCAGGACCACTCTTGGATCTTTTTTTACACTCCGATTGATCCATATGGTCCCCGTCTCTGTCCGGCTCCGGTCTAGCCCTGCCCTCTGAGGAAGGTGCCTCAACAGGACAGGGCCCAGTTCCCCCCAGAGGC
This sequence comes from Hyla sarda, assembly GCF_029499605.1. NCBI lineage: Eukaryota > Metazoa > Chordata > Amphibia > Anura > Hylidae > Hyla > Hyla sarda. Next base: position 48,582 of record NW_026607782.1, read on the forward strand.
TCCTTCTCCCTAGGCACCCCGTCCTCACCTTCCCCCTCCAAGGAGGGGGAGGAGATGGTATCGAGGACGAGGTATCGGTTTGACAGGTCAATCAGAGGGGGGGCAGTCAGGCTTCCGTTTTGGACCTACCCCGTAGTACAAGGAACTTCAGAGGGCTCTGACCTCTTCTTTCTCCCTTTCCTTTTGCCCTTATCTTTCTTTTTGGGCCTCACCCCACTTTCCTCATCCACACTTTCATAGTGGGAGGAATCGGAAGGGTCGGCCATATTGCCTTTCTCTCTGTGAAGTCTCCTGATCTCCTCATCCAGCACGTTCTCTTCTAGGGCTTCAGCGGTTACAGGGCCAGCTTCAGGAGCAGGGGCTGAAGCTACCCCCGTCACCTGGGCACTCTCCAGCTCCCTATTCCTTCTACGATTTTCCTCCCGCCTTAGTTTGGCGGGGCTCTTTTTCCTCCTCACTAGCCCTGTTGCGCCCCCATCCCTGCCCGTACCCTCCCCAGCTGAGGCAACTTCGCAGCTCTCCTCAGCCGGAGCGGCCGCCGCACGGGCGAAGGCGCTAGGACAACGGCTAAAGGGGTGCCCGAGGACACCACACAGGTGGCACCGGATCTGCCTACAGGATGCGGCCAGATGACCCACCCCACCACACAAAGCGCAGACCTGCACAGTACAGGCTGCGCTAAAGTGGGTGGGGCTGCCACACCTGTGACAGACCTTGGGTTGCCCCTGGTAGAAGACCTGGATCCTATCGCGTCCAAGGAAGGCGGCTGACGGAATGTGGGCAACCGTACTCCCTGAACGCTTGAGTTTGACGGAAAACGTCCAGGCCCCGGACCAGATCCCGTGCTCATCCAAGTTTTTCTTGGGCATATCCGTCACATCCCCATACCGACCAAGCCAGGTCATAATGTCATAACAAGAAAGTGACTCGTTACGGGTCAAAACGGTAACTTTCTTGACAGAGTTCTGACGGGAAATCGCCTTGACGGCAAAATCCCGCCAGCCGGGCTCGTTCTTTGCCACTTCGTAGTTTGACCAGAAGAGTTCGAGACCCTCTGGCCGTACGAAACTGACATCAAACTCGGATGAACCGTAGGGGTGAATGAGGGCAAAGATGTCACTTGCCCTGAATTCCATCTGAAGGAGGAGCTCAACCACTTTAGAGCGAGGTGGGCACGCATCCTCGCCCCTCCAAATCAGACGGACCACATTCCTACGGTTACTGTCCTGCCCGGTTGTCGGGAGGGACCAGACCACCTCCCCATTCCGCTCTCGGAAAGCCCCCAAACCGTGCCTCTCTATCCAGAAAGACAGGTCGACCTCACCCCTTCCCTCTACCTGGATCGACCTGTCGCCCCTGCGTAAAGCCTCCAGGAGGCGCTGTTGCAAGTGTTCTCCAGAGCCGGACAGAGATGGGGACCCCCCTGAACCCCCGGCAGTGACATTGGCATAGCTCCTAGAAGCAGTCTCTACCGGGGGGGCAGCCAGACCAGACCCAGAACCGTCAGTACAGCCACTCACACTACTACTCCCATCTTTATTCCCATTCATACCCGACTTTCCACTCTTACCACTACTAGTCCCACCATCATTCACTCCACTTACACTCCCACATGCACTCCTCTCATCCACAACACTACTACACTCAGCATTCTCACATCCTCCACTCATTACCTGCCTAACAGATTCTGGGCTGGCTGGGACTTGTAGTATAGCTGGTTTAATAATGTTCTTTGCTGTCTTAGCTGTTGCTGGGGTTGACGCCAAGGGCTCCTCCTCCATGGGCGATGTCCCTTCTGGAGTCTGGAGCTGCCCCCCCGGGCGCACCCCAGCTCCGCCCACACTCTCTGACACGCAGGGAATCCCCACCGTGCCAGCTGTGCCCGTCCGCACGGGCTCTGCAGCAGACTCTGACACCCGGACACTCCCCTCCCTCACAGAGGAGTGCCCCGCAGCGCCCACAGAACATATAGTACTCGGAGGACCGCCCCCCGAGCACCTGGACCCACCATTCTCTGCCAACGGCGCCTGGACACTCCCCCCCCTCACAGGGGAGTGCCCCGCAGCGCCGGTAATGCCCACAGCACTCGGGGAACCGCCCCCCGAGCACGCGGCGGCATAGCTTGCCTCGCCACTTCCCACCATGAGCCCATCCTGCCCCTCCCTACCGGCAGGATGGGTGGGCTTCACATCTATTGCGCCTACAGCCTTTTCAGACGCCATGCTGTACCCCCCTTGCTGGCCCCGGTCCATGACAGGAACGGGGTCTGGCAGTTTGGGGGGCCCAGCAGCCTGAACCAACTTCACAGCTGGCCCAGACTGCTTGAATGAATGAAAAACAAAAGATACCGTTTCCTGAACTTTCTGCTTCTTCCTTTTCTTCACTACATCATTCTTGCCAAGATCTTCACCAAAGGCAAAATCCTCAAAGCGGGTAGGTGACTCCTGCTGCACAATAGCTCTCAGCAAACCCCCACTAGCTGCGTCCTCTTCACAGCTATCCTCCATCTCCCCATCACTGGAAGGTAACGCCACTTGATAGGGCTCTGGGTAGCTATCTTGGGGGGGCTGGGGGTCACATGCACCAGGGGCAGCATCCCCCTCACTCTCCACAGCTTCACCTGACTCTCCATCACCTTCCTCCTCTCCATCTTCCTCCTCACTGCTGTCCTCATGGCTGTCTGCACATGCATGCGGGTTTTTAAATCTTTCATTGTTAGTAAGTTTTTCCTTAAAGAACCCTGCATCCTCAGCAATGTTCCTTCTGGCCTCCTCCACCTCAGCCACCTTTGCCTTAAGAGCCCGCACCTGAGCAGTAAACTTCTGCCTCTTACCTGCAGAGGCATTGTCAGCCTGGTAGCGTGAAAACTTCAGGTCTTCCCTCAGGCTCCTAAGTTTTCTTCCCAACTCTTCATACTCCGCCATCTTGGATTGGATCCGTGACCCATACATCTCCAGAGACTCCCTTGGACCCCGTACCCCCCATTGCTGGGGTTCAGGGGTAGCAGAAGGTCCGCTGTTCTTGGCTGTAGCCTTGCGTCCTTCGGGTTTGGACGGGGGAGCGGGCTCCGCATTTCTGCGGGCCCTGCTGGAACGCCTCACCCCGACCTTGGAACCGGCTGTAGATGCTATCTTCCCCCCTCTCGCCAGCCGGGAACGAGAGGTAGAAGCCCGAGACTCCCTTGGCTCCATGCAGGAAAGCTCTCCCCAGGGGCCTGCCACACCCCTGGGAAGGCAGGTGAAAAACGCTGCTTCTCTCTGTGTGGAAGTCTGGAGCTCAAAGGAGACACACCCGACAACTTCACACACTGAAACTGCTGTGTTCAGAGGATGTGCTCTCTGCTGACACTCTTTTTATTATAAAAATACAAAACTTATCCAATACAACAAAAAACAAGCTTAACCAGCTATAATATAAATCAAAAACAAAACCCTGCCTAACCGGCCAGCCCAGCTTTGCAAAGCAAAAAGAAAACAAACAAACAAAAACACACTGACACACATACCAAAAATGAACATAAAAACAGCACAACTTGGCTTAAACATAAACATAAAATTAGCACTACCTGGCTGTAACTCAAACCATCCATACTCGGGGGGGGGGGATAAAAAAAAAAAAAAAAAAAAATTATAATAAATAAATAATAATAATTATAAAAATAAAGAAATAAATAAATAAAAATAAACAGCACAACTTGGCTTAAACATAAACATAAAATTAGCACTACCCGGCTGTTACTCAAAACCATCCATACTCGGGAAACAAAACAAAAGGGGAAAATAAATAAATTAAAAATATAAAAATAAAAAATATAAATAAATAAACAAACACATAACACAACAACTGGTCCGACTGCCATAACTATAATATGAGACAATATAAAACGATGTAGATACAAAACCAAATAGATACAAAATCACTAATAGAAATTAATAAAATATAGTATATAAACATAACTATATGCACCCTATTTACAGAAACCTACAAAAAGAAAAAAAAAATTAATAAATAAATAAATACAGGAAATCCCTACACTAGAACTGTGCCCTCACCCACACCACCCCTCCTGCACATGGGTCAGAGTCCATACCGTTCCTCTACAGTTTACAAAGTTCTGTCCTTAACTGACCCATGTCAGGTCCCCCAAAAACACGATAACACACCACCACCCACAAATACACCCTCCCCACCTAGCACTCCACCCAACCAACTTATACACAAACTTATACATACTAACTAACAGACACTGAACCACAACCCACTTTAGGCCCAAGTTTGGTCGCCTGTAAGCCCTTCATGCCATATCAGCTTAAAACAAAACAAAAAAGCTAGCGTGCACATGCATTAGCCCACCACCAGAAAGAAGGATGGCAGACTTGATACACCAAAATAATTTTTAACTCTTTTCCTAACTCCCCCTACAATTCTCCCTAATTCTATCCCTCCATTAAAGCTAACCCTACTCTCACCCTATCTCTATCCCTATCACACTTCCCCTATCCAAAATAAAGGTACTCTACCCAAAAGATCTAGTACCTAGGGCACATCAAAAGAAAACCCTCTCCACAGGAGAGAAGCCCTACTGGTACCAAGACTGCCATACTCCAAAGACCTGATCTTCCCGAGGTCACCGGTGATATTCCTACAGACCTCCACCTCGGAGAGGATTTTCTGCTGGGTCGACACTAAACACCGTGCATTCCACGTGTAGTACCTAACCACTAAACTAACTAAGAATAAAGTGCCCCGGTCTCGGCCACCCAGTGTCCTGAATGCCCCATAAGCCCACTCCGGATAGGTAAGGCCGGCAAGTTGACTCCAGCCGATGGAAGCGCCCACCCGGTTGTAAACCCCTATATTAAAGGGACAATGAAGCAGGAAGTGGTCCATGCTTTCCAGCGTGTCCCCGCACTCTTCTCGGGGACATCCCCGGTCATCAGAGTTCCTGCACTTCAGGTTGTCCCTTACATATAGCTTCCCCTGAAAGCAGCGCCAGGCCAAGTCCCAAAACTTCTGGGGGATCCTTTTCATGTTTAAAAGGTACAACCCCACCCTCAGATCCCGACCTGGGCAGTCCCTGAGTGCCAGAGGCTTCTGGAAGTGGGTCAACAGAACCCGTTTGTCAAGGAACTGCCTTGACTGGGTCCTGATCTCCCACACTCCCAGACCCCACCGACGTATCGCCTTCAGAGTCGGGGTAGCGTAAGCCGGAAGATATCCATGGGGCGTACGGAGGTCCTTCACTTGCCCTCCTGTCTCCCATTCCTGGAAGAAAGGCCGAAACCACTCCCTGCAGGAGAGTACCCACGGAGAAGCCCTCTCTGACCAGAGGTTTGAGATGTTAGCTTTTAAAAAGGTGTTTGTTAAGAACACCACAGGGTTTACCATAGATAAACCCCCTAGTCTCCTCGTGCGGTACGTAACCTCCCTCTTGACTAGGTTCATCCTGTTCCCCCATAACAGTTGAAAAAACAGGCTGTAGATCCTAGTGTAGTAAGCCTCTGGCAAGATACATACGCTGCCCAGATAGATAAACAAGGGGAGCAGGTACGATTTGATCAGGTGTACCCTTTCCCTGAGGGTCAAAGACCAACCCTTCCACTGGTCCACCTTCTGAGTGGCAACCTGGAGCTTACCATCCCAGTTTTTGGTGGGATAATCATCCTGGCCAAATGTGATGCCTAAGACTTTTGCTGATTCTTGGGGCCCTGGAAGGGTGTCCGGGAGATCAAACGTGGGATCCCCCCCTCCCAGCCAGAGACTCTCACACTTATCCCGGTTGATCTTAGACCCGGATGCCTCCGAGTAGCGTTCCACCTCCGACATCACCACATCAACCCCCTCTCTCGAGGAGACGAAAATAGTGACATCGTCGGCGTACGCCACTACCCCCTGGATGGCCCCCGGCTCCGCCAAACTCATCCCGACTCCCGCCAATGGTCCGCAACTCACCCTCCTAAGGAAGGGATCGATCACGAACACATATAACAGCGGGCTCAAAGGACAACCCTGACGGACTCCAGACCCCACTCCAAAAGAGTGGCCAGACCACCCGTTCACCAGTGGGAAACTCTCTGCCCCTGCATACAAGATCTTAAGCCAATTAACAAAAGTACTCGGTAAGCCATATCTCAGGAGGACGGACCAGAGGTACTCGTGGTTCAACCGATCAAATGCTTTGGCCTGATCCAAGGACAGCAAGTACCCCTTCCAGAAACCCGCACTACTCCGCTCCACTGCCTCCCTGACACTAAGGACAGCACTTAAGGTGCTTCGGCCTGGAACAGTGCAGTGCTGGGCCTCCGAAAGGAGCCGGGGTGCAAACTTCACCAGCCGATTAAACAGTATCTTGGCCAGAAGCTTCCTGTCCGTATTGAGAAGAGCTATGGGTCTCCAATTCTCAATACGGCTGGGATCTTTACCCTTTGAGAGAAGAATCAGGGCTGACCTCCTCATTGACTTTGGCAGAGTGCCCGAGGAGAGACACTCATTGAATACCTCAGTCAAGAGGGGAGCTAAAGACTCCTTAAAGGTCCTGTACCACTCAGATGTTAAGCCATCCGGACCTGGCGACTTCTTGGGGGCAAGCCCCTCGATCGCCAGTCTCACTTCCTCTTCCCTGATCTCTTCTGCCAAAACGCCAAGAGAGGGGTCTACCCCTGGCTCAGGAATGGTTTCAGCCAGGAAACCCGACATCACATCCCGATCCAGATCCTTCCTTCCCAAGAGGTGAGAGTAGAAGGATCTGACGATCTCCAAGATCCCTGATCTGGACCGATTCAGAGATCCTGTACTATCAATCAGTCCTGAAATGACTTTACTACTCACTGACATCTTACAGTTTCTGTAAGGGTCGGGCGAGCGGTACTTCCCGAAATCCCACTCAAAAACCAAAGATGCGTGCCTATCGTACTGACACCTCATCAGCAAGGATTTCACTCTGGAGATATCCTCCCGGCTACCTCCAGTCGAGACAAGAAGCTCGAGTTTCCTCCTCAGACCCTGATACAGGCGATACCTGTTCAGGGACCTGAGGCTCGAGAGCTGGCGGAAGAACCCCGCAACCCGCTTCTTGAATATCTCCCACCACTCTGACTTACTACTACATAGGCCCAGTAAAGGTACCTGACTCTGAAGAAAATCCTCAAAGGACTGTCTTATCTCCGCTTCCTCCAGGAGGGACGAATTCAGCTTCCAATAACCTTTTCCCATCCGGGGGGTTTCTGAAACATTCAGGGAAAACAAAATCATACAGTGATCGGAGAACTCCACCTCAACCACGGACACTGCAGAAGAGACGGCTTCCTCCTTTAAATAAAACCTATCTATCCTAGACCTGCGACTACCTTGATGATAAGTGAAACCCGCGTGGCCCGAGGGGCTCCGGATGTGGGCATCCTCTAGGCGAGCTTCTCTAGCTATGCTAATCAGCGCCACACTATCGCAAGTCAGCGGACTATTGGAGCCTCTCCTATCTTGGGACCTCGTGACATTATTGAAGTCCCCTCCAAAGATCACCTGCCGACTCGTAAAAAGAAAGGGCTTAATCCTCATAAAGAGATCTTTACGGCCCCGCTTACTTTGCGGGGCGTAGATGTTAATGAGCCGGAGCTCTTGTCCCTTCATGAAGACATCTAAGATCAGGCACCTCCCCATTTCTAATTCAATAACCCGTCGGCATTCAACAGGAGCGGTAAAAAGGACCGCCACCCCACTATACGGCTCAGCCGCAAGAGACCAGTGGGAGGGACCACGCCTCCACTCTCTTCTGGCTTTTACCAGAGAGGCTAGATCTGACAACCTGGTCTCCTGTAAAAAGAAAATGTCGGCTTCAACGCGGCCGAGAAAATCAAAGGCTGCGAATCTAGCCGTATCCGACTTTATGCTGGCACAATTAATAGATGCCAGCGTCAATGGGGTGAGTGCCGCCATACAGGGTGATTAAATTAGACGGCCACACCCTTTACTTTTGTTTTCCCTTCTTTTTTGCCCCCTCATCCCCCGAAGAAGACGAGAGGGCAGGACCACTCTTGGATCTTTTTTTCGATTCAGATAGATCCATATTATCTCCGTCTCCGTCCGGCCCCGGTCTAGCCCTGCCCTCTGAGGAAGGTGCCTCAATAGGACAGGGCCCAGTTCCTCCCAGAGGCTCTTTCTCCCTAGGCACCTCGCCCTCACCCTCCCCAGCCAAGGAGGGGGAGGAGATGGTATCGAGGACGAGGTACCGGTTTGACAGGTCAACCAGAGGGGGGGCAGTCAGGCTTCCGTTTTGAACCTGGCCCGAAGTACAAGGAACAGAGGGCTCTGACCTCTTCTTTCTCCCTTTCCTTTTGCCCTTGTCTTTCTTTTTAGGCCTCTCCCCACTCTCCTCATCCACACTTTCATAGTGGGAGGAATCGGAAGGGTCGGCCATATTGCCTTCCTCTCTGTGAAGCCTCCTGATCTCCCCATCCAGCACATCCTCCTCCAGGGCTTCAGCGGTTACAGGGCCAGCTTCAGGAGCAGAGGCCGGGGCTACCCCCGTCACCTGGGCACTCTCCAGCTCCCTACTCCTTCTACGATTTTCCTCCCGCCTTAGTTTGGCGGGGCCCTTTTTCCTCCTCACGAGCCCTGTTGCACCCCCATCCCTGCCCATACCCTCCCCGGCCGAGGCAACTTCACAGCTCTCCTCAGCCGGAGCGGCCGCTGCACGGGCGAAGGCGCTAGGACAACGGCTAAATGGGTGCCCAAGGACACCACACAGGTGGCACCGGATCTGTCTACAGGATGCGGCCAGATGTCCCACCCCACCACACAAAGCGCAGACCTGTACAGTACAGGCTGCGCTAAAGTGGGTGGGGCTGCCACACCTGTGACAGACCTTAGGCTGCCCCTGGTAGAAGACCTGGATCCTATCACGTCCAAGGAAGGCGGCTGACGGAATGTGGGCAACCGTACTCCCTGAACGCTTGAGTTTGACGGAAAACGTCCAGGCCCCGGACCAGATCCCGTGCTCATCCAAGTTTTTCTTGGGCATGTCCGTCACATCCCCATACCGTCTGAGCCAGGTCATGATGTCATAACAAGAAAGTGACTCGTTACGGGTCAAAACGGTCACCTTCTTGACAGCATTCTGACGGGAAATCGCCTTTACGGCGAAATCCCGCCAGCCGGGCTCGTTTTTTGCCACTTCGTAATTCGACCAGAAGAGTTCGAGACCCTCTGGCCGAAAGAAACTGACGTCAAACTCAGACGATCCATAGGGGTGAATCAGGGCAAAGATATCACTCGCCCTGAATTCCATCTGAAGGAGGAGCTCAACCACTTTAGCGCGAGGTGGGCACGCATCCTCGCCCCTCCAAATCAGACGGACCACATTCCTACGGTTATTGTCCTGCCCGGTTGTCGGGAGGGACCAGACCACCTCCCCATTCCGCTCTCGGAAAGCCCCCAAACCGTGCCTCTCTATCCAGAAAGACAGGTCGACCTCACCCCTTCCCTCTACCTGGATCGACCTGTCACCCCTGCGTAGAGCCTCCAGGAGGCGCTGTTGCAAATGGCCCCCAGGGCCGGACGGAGACGGGGACCCCCCTGAACCCCCGGCAGCGACATTAGCATAGCTCCTAGGAGCAGTCACTGCCGGGGGGGCAGCCGGACCAGACCCAGAGCCAGAACCACTTACAACACCATTCACACCACAACTCTCAACCTCTTTATTTCCAGCCATACTACTACCACTCCCATCAACATTCAATCCACTGACACTCCCACATACACTCCTCTCACCCACAACACTACTACACCCATCAATATCACATCCTACATTCTTGTCCTGACTAACAAATTCTGGGCTGGCTGGGACTTGTAGTATGGCTGGCTTTAGTAAAGTCCTTTGTGCTGGCTTAGCCGCTGCTGGGGTCGACGCCGATGGTTTCGCCTTCATGGCTGATATCATATCTTGATTCTGGGGCTGCCCCACCGGGCGCACCCCAGCTCCTCCCACAGCGCCAGCACCTGCTTCACCCATCTTCACAGGCTCTGTGGATAATCCCGGCGCCCGGACACTCCCCCCCCTCACAGGGGAGTGCCCCGCAGTGCCGGTAATGCCCACAGTACTCGGGGAACCGCCCCCCGAGCACACAGGGGCATAACTCGCGCTTCCCACCATAAGCCCATCCTGCCCCTCCCTACCGGCAGGATGGGTGGGCTTCACATCTATTGCGTCTGCAGCTTTTACTGACGCCATGCTGTACCCCCCATGCTGGCTCCATTCCACCACAGAAACGGAGTCTGGCAGTCTGGGGGGCCCAGCAGCCTGAACCAGCTTTGCAGCTGGCCCAGACTGCTGGAAAGGAACAAACACGTACTTCACTGATTCTTGTGTCTTTTGCTTTTTCCTCTTAACTGCCACATCATTACAGAGATCATCACCAAAGGTGAAATGCTGGAGGTGGGCTGGGGACTCCTGCATGACTATCGCCCTTAGCAATCCCCCAGCCTCACTCTCCACATCATCCTCACCGCTCTCACTTGAAGGAAGAGCCACCTGGGCTGGTTCAATATAGCTGTCCTGGGTGGCCTGGGTGTCACAGGGAGCAGCCACAGGCACAGCGTCTTCCTCCACATTCTCATCCTTTTCCTCATCACCACCATCCTCACTTTGTTCACCGCCACTACTCTCCCCATCATCCACCTCCACCTTACCTGGGGATTTCGTGGCGGCAAACCGGTCTTCATTAATCAGCTTTTCCTGGAAAAGACCGCTTCCCTCCAGGATCTCGTCTCTCCTCTCCTCCAGCTTCACAATCTCGCTTTTCAGCGCTGTGATCCTCTTTCTTAGCTCTGGCCTGTTCTTTTTGGACCCCGTGCTCACCAGATTCTGAGCCACACGTAGATCCTCCCTGGCCATCCTCAGCTCCTTACCGCACTGGTCATATTCCGCAAAGCGTGCGGCCATGCGGGAGCAGTATGTATCGCTCGACTCCTTGGGCCCACATCTCCACTTTTTTCCTCCTCGCCTTGCTTCCTCCAGATCTCTGGTTGGCACCCGTCGCCGTGGAAGCAGAGCTTGCATTGCTGCAGACTCTGCCAGATTTTCTTCCTCCGGCCGGAACAATGGCTGTTGCAGTTTTCTCTCCACCCCCCGCCAGCCTGGAAGAACGGGAAGTGGAGGCTCGAGATTTCCGGGGCTCCATGCAGGGGAGGCTCTCCCCAGGAGTCTGCCACCCTCCTGGGAAAAGCAGTTAGAACACCTGCCTCTGTAGTTCTCTTGGAAGTCCTGGAGAGCTCAAACAGGGACACACCCGCACACTTCTCACACTGAACAGCTGTGTTTCACAGGATGTGCTCTCTGCTGACACCTCTGTCCATGTTAGGAACTGTCCGGAGTAGGAGAAGTTTACTATGGAGATTTGCTCCTACTCACAGAGAGCACTGTAGTCAGACCGAAAAGAACTATACAACTTCCTCTGTAGCATACGGCAGCTGATAAGTACTGTAAGGATTAAGATTTTTAAGAAGTAATTTACAAATCTGTTTAACTTTCTTGCACCAGTTGATTTAAAAAAACTAAAATAAAATAATGTTTTCCCCCGGAGTACCCCTTTTACGTAACACCTGTAAATTCTGCACTACGAATATCAGCAGCCACTGAAGAGAGGTCATCCAACAACTGAAGTCCCAAAAAAATCTGCCACTAAATCCCTCAAGCAACCATTCAGCCCCAGTCCAGAACCATCTGACCGGACCACGGGGACCAGTGTGGAGGAGAACAGTGTCCAGGCTGTAAAATAGAAGAACACTGGAGCAGCCAGATACACTGACTCTAAGGCTGAGCCTCATACTTCTACCGAAGCTGCAGAGTTATAGGGGAACTGTAAAAATGAAAGTACTACAACCCCCAGTGTGGTCCGTCTATGCCACCCTAAGGGTCAGGGTTGGAGGAGGAACAGGTTGAAAAGACACACTACAATGGGAGTTGTAGTACTGTAGTTGTTAAAGAAAAAAAAGATGTTTTCATCAGGTTGCCCATAGCAACCAATCAGATTGCTTCTTTCATTCTTGAGAAGACCTCTGAAAAATAAAAGAAGTAATCTGATTGGTTGCTAAGAGCAACTGGACAACATTTCCTCTCCACAGGTACATTTCCCCGATTGTCTTCATATTTAGGATGAGAATCTACTGACAAAGTGAGTAGCCAACCATTTCTGGGCATAAAACTCTGTAAGAGACAGCAGTCTGGGGGCGTCTGTGGTGGACATGAAGGAAGGGGGGGGTCCAGGGAAATTGAGATTTGACGTCTGCAGCGAGCGCTTCTCACTGAACGACGGGTCTCATCCCAGGTATTGCAGGGGGACCCCCCACGATCAGCTACTTATCCCATAACCCATGGATAGGGGATAAGTTAATTTTTGCCATAGTTCTCCTTTAATTGGCCAGAACACACCCAAAATCGGTCCCAGCCAAATATTGCTTTGTGTCCTGTCATTTCTCCCAGCTGTTCTTTTTCTACCTGCTTGTAAGGCATGCCTACACTCTCTAATTCCTTAAAGTGGTACTCCGCCCCTAGATATCTTATCCCCTACCTTAAGGATAGGACAAAAGATGACTGATCACTGGGACCCCCGCGATCTTCATGCAGCACCCGGCGTTCTGAATAATATATTTAGAACTCTGGGTTCTCGTGGTGCGGGTCGTGACCTCACGCCACGCCCTTTCCATTTATGTCTATGGGAGGTGGTGTGATGTCACAAGAAGGTGTGGCATGATGTCACGAATCCCACCACAGGAACCAGTGAGCTAAACATACTATTTAGAATTTTGGTTGCTGCATGGAGATTGCTGGGGTCCCAGCAGCAGGATCCCATTGATCAGACATCTTATCCCCTATCCTTTACATAGGGGATAAGATATCTATACCCCTTTAAGGGACAGTTCATGTACCCAAAAGTTGATCCTTTGCAACCGTATGACCCCTAGCAAGTTCCCTGCATGAGTCCCATTCATCAGAAAAAGGCTTGTGCATGGAACTTGCTGGGTGTTCTACGTTTGCCTCATAAGCTGCACCACCCAGCACCAGTTGCCTCTCTCCGCACCGCATTATGCAGATCGTGCAGGAGAGCAGCTTTGGTCATCCATGTTTTGCTAACTCTATTTTCACACACAGAAATAAATAAATGAGTCGAACAAGTCAAAGAACAGTTTAAAAAAAGGGGAACTTTATTTATTATTTATTAAAATGTTTGTGTAGGGGATTTTTTGTAACCTCCCATCACTCACAAAGAGCGTACAGTAACTAATACTCAGGACAGGAAAAACCTCCAGAGGGGAGGAAACCTGTAGGGAATCCATGGCTACTGTATGGCCCTTCCTCTGGGCATACTAAAGGAGGTTACCTCTATAATTTGGGCAAATGTTTCTGTGTATGTGCATGATTCCTAGGCCTGTGCCTTCATCCAACGTCTTGCTGTAGGTCCCGAAATGCTACTCCATGTCCTGGAAATAGTGCATCTAAGATAGGGGACAAAAAAGATAGATTATTTACATGTTTATCATAGAAATACACATGGAACTGCAATAAAGACCTTTTGGACAAAACAATGTAACACTTACCAGTCACAGTCATGTTCATGACTTTGCATTCCCGTGTCCCTACACAGTGTCCAGCACCGGCCCCTCACTGATGAACAGGACCAGTGTTATTTCTGGGGCTATGCCTTCATCCAATGTCTTGCTGTAGGTCCGGAAATGCTACTCCATGTCCTGGAGATAGTGCATCTAAGATAAGAAAAAAAAGATAAATTATTTACATGTTTATCATAGAAATACACATGGAACTGAACTAAAGATCTTTTGGACACAACAATGTAACACTTACCAGTCACAGTCATGTGTATGACTTTGCATTCCCGCGTCCCTACACAGTGTCCAGCACCGGCCCCTCACTGATGGAGAATGAACAGGAGCAGTGTTATTTCTGCTCAGTGCTGCTCTTTGGTGGACAATGGTTATGACATCACATGTGTGACACGCTGTTACCTCCTGGGAGTTCTATTTCAGTAGTGCTGCTCTCTGATTGGCTGAAAATCAAAAAAGCTTTCTAATATATTCTGTATGACTGTTATCTAAGGTTTTTGACAATTTTTATTAAAATGGCGCCACTCCCTGTGGGTGCGTTATATTTATTTCTCCTAACCAGACATTCTGTATATGTAATATCATTTGGTGGCCCCAACAGCCTGGGCCCATAGGTTTCTTACATAGATCAATGCTACTCCGGTAGGCTCAATGAGCAGCGCTGGCCGCCGGGACGTCTGACGAGTGACGTCCCTGACGTTGCGGTCTGGAGCGAAGGATGTCACTAGTCAGACGTCCCAGCAGCCATTGATTTAAAGTGGTCGTGGCTCCTGCTCCCAGTTCCAGATCAGACACCATGGCCCTAGATTGACATACTGCAACACTGATCCCCTGTGGCTGCCCACCTGTTGCAAAACTACAACTCTCAGCCTTCGGCTGTCAGGGCATGCTGGGAGTTGTAGCTTTGCAATAGCTGGACAGACGTCTGTCGAAAGGGGGGAAAAAGCACCAGAAATAAAGCAATGTGGGCTTTGAAAAACACCATTTATATGTTGTTTTTAATCACAGCCTAAGCCTAGGAACAAACACAATTCTTGTTTGATGTTTTGTTTTTTTTATGCAAAAAAAAACAAACATCAAAATCTTCCCCCTCATTTCTTTTCTCAGTTATCTTTGTGTTATTTTTGCTAAAAGCACTGGGGGGGGGGGGGAGGGGTTGTCTTAGAGATTTATCAAAACCAGGGAAGAGGGAAAGTGGACCAGTTGCCCATAGCAACCAATCAGGTAGTTTCTTTCATTTTTAAAAAGGCCTCTGAAAAGTGAAAGAAGCGATCTGATTGGTTGCTATGGGCAATTGGTCCACTTGACCTCTGCACAGGTTTTCATACATCTGTCCCAATGTGTATTATTATTATCATCATCATCATCATCATCATCATCATCATCATCATTATTATTATTATTATAGGAAGTGTTTTTTCTTTAGTGTTTTTTTTCCCTCTGGCTTTTCTAATTACAAGTCATGTGATTCTTTCATCATTTGACTGAAGGATTTCTAAAAAAAAAAATTGTGAGAAAATAACCCCCCCCCCCCCCCCCCCAAAAAAAAAAAAAAACATGCTCTCGGCATCCCACAGATTTGATAGCCTAAAAACACCATAAAAGGATGAAGAAACCCCCATTAGTGTCTGGTGTTTCATATTACCCTATTGATTCCAACCTAACATGTGCCCGCAGCGAGCATGGTGTTTTTTATGACAAACACGCCAAGTGTAATCCCAGCTGAAATGAATGTTTTCACAATAGGTGTGAACAGGCTGCAGGATGTGCTAGATATATTTGCATAGTTGCGGCATACAGCACGTGCAGCATTTATGTGGCGGCTTTCCGCTGGCATATATGGCTTTCTGTGCTGGTGAATGCAGCGGGCACTTACTGGCGGTTTTTTCCTAGCTGCACAGTTTTGCACCACAACCACTCCGGTTGGGACCAGGCTGACCGATCTAATGACCAAGATGCCGCAGTGAACGGCTTTATTTCTGTGAAAGTTCTGGCGAACTACAATGCTCAGAAGAGGAGGAGCGCCATTGAGCTTTTGGAAAGAGAATTAGTTTGGAATGGTCAGGGCCATGTGCGTTTACAAAGCCCTCCGTGGTACCAGAACAGTGGACCCCCCACATGTGACCCCATTTTGGAAACTACACCCCTCACAGAATTTAATAAGGGGTGCAGTGAGTATTTACACCCCACAGCTCGTTGGAACAGTGGGCTGTGCAAATGAAAAATTTAATTTTTCATTTTTACGGACCACTGTTCCAAAAATCTTTCAGACACCTGTGGGGGTAAATTCTCAATGTACCCCTTATTACATTACGTGAGGGGTGTAGTTCCAAAATGGGGTCACATGTGTCGGGGGTCCATTGTTCTGGCACTATGGGGGCTTTGTAAACACATGTGGCCTTCAATTCCGGACAAATTTTCTCTACAAAATCCCAATGGCGCTCCTTCTCTTCGGAGCATTGTAGTTCGACCGCAGAGCACTTTAAATTCACATATGGGGTATGTTCTTACTCAGAAGAGATGGGGTTACAAATTTGGGGGAAGCTTTTTTCCTATTTTCCCTTGTGAAAATGAAAAATTTAGGGTAACACCAGCATTTTAGTGAAAAAAAAAATTTTTTTTTCATTTTCCCTTCCAACTTTAATGAAAATTCATCAAACACCTGTGGGGTGTTCAGGCTCATTATACCCCTTGTCACGTTCGGTGAGGGGTGTAGTTTCCAAAATGGGGTCACATATGGGTATTTTTATTTTTTTTGCGTTTGTCAGAACCGCTGTACAATCAGCCACCCCTGTGCAAATCACCAATTTAGGCCTCAAATGTACATGGTGCGCTCTCATTCCTGAGCCTTGTTGTGAGCCCGCAGAGCATTTTACGCTCACATCTGGGGTATTTCCGTACTCAGGAGAAATTGCATTACAAATTTTGGGGGTCTTTTTTTCCTTTTACCGCTTGTGGAAATAAAAAGTATGGCGCAATACAAGCATGTTAGTGTAAACATTTTTATTTTTTTACACTAACAGGCTGGTGTAGCCCCCAACTTTTCCTTTTCACAAGCGGTAAAGGGAAAAAAAGACCCCAAAAATTTGTCGTGCAATTTCTCCCGAGTACGGAGATACCCCATATGTGGCCCTAAACTGTTTCCTTGAAATACGACAGTGCTCCGAAGTGAGAGAGCGCCATGCGCATTTGAGGACTAAATTAGGGATTGCACAGAGGTGGACATAGGGCTATTCTACGCCAGTGATTCCTAAACAGGGTGCCTCCAGCTTTTGCTAAACTCCCAGCATGCCTGGACAGTCAGTGGCTGTCCAGAAATGCTGGGAGCTGTTGTTTTGCAACAGCTGGAGGCTCCATTTTGGAAACCCTGCCGTACAAGACGTTTTAAATTTTTTATTGGGGGGGGGACAGTGTAAGGGGGTGTATATGCAGTGTTTTACCCTTTATTATGTGTTAGTGTAGTGTAGTGTTTTTAGGGTAAATTCACACTGGCGTGTTACGGTTAATTTCCCGCTAGGAGTTTGCGCTGCGGGGAAAAATTTTAAGTAGGAAATTTACTGTAAACCTGTCCGTGTGAATGTACCCTGTACATTCACATGGGGGGCAAACCTCCAGCTGTTTCAAAACTACAACTCCCAGCATGTACTGACAGACCGTGCATGCTGGGAGTTGTACTTTTGCAACAGCTGGAGGCACACTGGTTGGAAAACCTTCAGTTAGGTTATGTTACCTAACTCAGTATTTTCCAACCAGTGTGCCTCCAGCTGTTGCAAAACTACAACTCCCAGCATGTACTAATCACCGAAGGGCATGCTGGGAGATGTAGTTATGCAACAGCTTGAGATACCCAACTACAATTCCCAGCATGCCGAGACAGCTGTTTGTTTTCTGGGCATGCTGGGAATTGAAGTTTTGCAACATCTGGAGAGCTACAGTTTTTAAATCACTGCACAGTGATCTCCAAACTGTGGACCTCCAGATGTTGCAAAACTACAACTCCCAGCATGCCCAGACAACAAACAGCTATGTGGGCATACTAGGAGTTGTAGTTTTGCAAGATCTGGAGGGATATAATTTAGAGACCACTGTATAGTGGTCTCAAACTGCAGCCCTCCAGCTGTTGCAAAACTATATATTCCAGCATGCCCAAACAGCTGTCTGGGCATGCTGGGAGTTGTAGTTTTGCAACATCTGGAGGGCTACAGTTAGAGACCACAGTCTCAGACTGTAGCCCTCCAGATCAACGTACCGGCTTCCATACCATCCCCGGAGCCGTCCTCTTCAGAAGCAAGTGACGGGTAAGTGGACGTCGGCGCCCGGTCCCCTTTGGTTCCTCGTTCTGCCCCGCCTATTGTGGGTGGACAAGACGGGGAAAATGAAAGTTAACCCCCCCGCCCCCGGTCTGCTATTGGTCGTCCCCTCTGACGATCAATAGCAGACCAATAGCAGGGATAGGAGGGGTGGCAACCCTGCCACCCCACTCCTATGCCTACAGGGGGATCGTGGGTGTCTTAGACAACCGCGATCTCCCTTCTATTTCGGGTCACCGGGTCACAATAGACCCGTATGACCCGGAATCGGCGCAAATCGCAAGTGTGAATTCACTTGCGATTTGCGCCGATCACCGATGGGGGGGGTCATCACAAATGCACCCCTGGGCATTTGTGCGGGGTGCCTGCTGATTCATATCAGCAGTCACCCCGGCCCGGTCCCCGTCCGGCGCGCGGCGGGGACTGAAATTCCCACGGGCGTATGGATACGCCCTGGGTCCTTAAGTACCAGGACGTCAAAGCTTATCCATACGCCCTAGGTCCTTAAGTGGTTAAACACTAACCTTGAGGTTGGGGAAATTTGCCAGATTTGTAAATTATTTCTATTTAAAAATCTTAATCCTTCCAATACTTATCAGCTGCTGTAATCTACAGAGGAAGTTATTTTCTTTTTGGATTTCTTTCCAGTCTGACCACAGTGCTCTCTGCTGACACCTCTGTCCATGTCAGGAACTGTCCGGAGTAGGAGAAGTTTACTATGGAGATTTGCTCCTACTCACAGAGAGCACTGTAGTCAGACCGAAAAGAACTATACAACTTCCTCTATAGCATACGGCAGCTGATAAGTACTATAAGGATTAAGATTTTTAAGAAGTAATTTACAAATCTGTTTAATTTTCTGGCACCAGTTGATTTAAAAAAAAAAAAAAAATGTTTTCCCCCGGAGTACCCCTTTTACGTAACACCTGTAAATTCTGCACTACGAATATCAGCAGCCACTGAAGAGAGGTCATCCAACAACTGAAGTCCCAAAATAATCTGCCACTAAATCCCTCAAGCAACCATTCAGCCCCAGTCCAGAACCATCTGACCGGACCACAGGGACCAGTGTGGAGGAGAACAGAATGCCCTGGAAGGGAAAGCATTGGACTGTAGGGGCACATGACAGGGGGATTAGGCAGCGAGGAAAGGGTTAATGGGTTACAGCGGGAGGTTCAAGGAGGAAAGGGAGGAGCTAGGTACAGGGGTCATAAGTAGGTAGGGCCAGTCGGGACACGAGGTGGAACGTGAGAAGAGCTCCCTACCTGATGGAGGACATGGACGCGATCTTGAGGCGAGTGAGGGAGGAGGCCCTGCTCCGTGGGCCCCAGTGGTTCGCGGAGCAGTTTCCGGGATTCGCGGCGCAGTCGGTGGGGGAGATCGGGCCCTGGTCCAGCAGCCGGCGCTCTCGCCCTCCGGAGCACCTTTCACCTGCGGCCTCTCCCTCTGCTAGACGCCGGCGGGTGAGCCCTTCGGCCGTTGCCGCTGGCCTGAGGTCCGTGGCGGCCAGCGGTGTGCTGTCGGGGGGGAACGCCTGCCGGTTCGGATGCTGCGCTAGTGGGGACCGCGGGGCGTGCGGGCGGCGCGCCTCGCTCACTGCAACGGGAGCGTGGTGCGGCGGCCTGCTCCATGGGAGTGACGATGATGGGGGAGCAGGCCAGGGGGAGGAGGACGACACGTGCCCCAGCTGACCCCGCCCCCCAATCGGGGGGGCTGGCTCCTGCGGGCCTGGCAGTCACCCAGGCCTTGATTCATGCTGCACCTGCAGCCTCCTCCTCTAGAGGGGGCAGGCGGCATACTAGATTGTCGCAGGCTGCTGCTGCTGCAAGGGGAGCTTCAGTGTACGGGGGGAATGAAATTAGCCCCGCCCCTAGCGATGCCAGCGGTGATGAGCTGCTGCTGGCTGATGGTCCTGCTGTTGCCCTGGACCCGTTGGCCAATCCCCTGCTTCCCCTCGGGGTCGCAGGCACGGAGGTTAGCGGGGGCCGGAGTTCTTCGGCACATCGCGGACCGGGTTGACAGGTTGCTGGGCGGGGCTGGAGAGGACCCAGCAGTCATGGTACATATTGGCACCAATGACAAAGTAAGAGGTAGGTGGAGTGTCCTTAAAAATGATTCCAAGGACTTAGGCGGCAAGCTTAAGGCAAGGACCTCCAAGGTAGTGTTTTCTGAAATACTACCAGTACCACGAGCCGCACCAGAGAGGCAGCGGGAGATCAGGGAGGTAAACAAGTGGCTCAGAAGCTGGTGTAGGAAGGAAGGGTTTGGGTTCATGGAGAACTGGGCTGACTTCGCTGTCGGTTACCGGCTCTACCGTAGGGACGGGCTGCACCTCAATGGGGAGGGTGCAGCTTTGATTGGGGAGAAGATGGCTAGAAGGGTGGAGGAGTGTTTAAACTAGGGACTTGGGGGGAGGGAACCTACAGCAAAGAGGGGGAAGATAGTGTAGATAGAGAGGTGGGAATTATAAATGTACCTGGGGGTGGAGCGGAGGGAGGGGTTAGAATAGTTAATAGGAATAGGCTTCATAGGAAAATAAAACTTACACTCTTGAATCCCATTAACCCCAATAACATAAAGGATGGAAATGTAAAGTGTATGTTCACAAATGCCAGAAGCCTAGCAAATAAAATGGGGGAGCTTGAGGCCTTGATACTGGAGGAACATATTGATATAGTTGGGGTCTCTGAGACATGGCTGGACTCCTCGCATGACTGGGCTGTCAATCTGCAGGGGTTTACATTGTTTCGCAAGGATAGAATGAACAGAAAAGGTGGTGGAGTCTGTCTGTATGTAAGAAGTGGTATGAAAGTCAGTGTGAACGATGCCATAGTGTGTGATGATTCTGAGGAGGTGGAATCACTGTGGGTAGAATTACAAAAGGAGGGAAATACTGAAAAAATAATATTTGGTGTAATCTACAGACCCCCTAATATCACTGAAGAGATAGAAGGTCGGCTGCATAAACAAATAGAGAGGGCCGCCCGGGCAGGTACAGTGGTAATAATGGGAGATTTTAACTAACCAGATATAGATTGGGGTCCGGGGTTGGCTAAAACTACAAAGGGGCGACAATTCCTAAATTTATTGCAGGATAATTTTATGGGCCAGTTTGTGGAGGACCCAACAAGAAGTGATGCCTTGTTGAATTTGATCATTTCCAACAAAGCAGAGCTGGTTGGTAATGTAACTGTGCGGGAAAACCTTGGTAATAGCGACCACAATATAGTTACTTTTGACTTAAAATGTAGAAAACAAAGACAGGCGGGGAAGGCAAAAACATATAACTTTAAAAAGGCAAACTTCCCTGGGCTGAGGGCTGCACTACAGGACTAGTGTTGCTCGCGAATATTCGCAATTCGAATATTATTCGCGAATATCGCATATTCGCGAATTCGCGAATTTCGCGAATATAGCGCTATATATTCGTAATTACGAATATTCGTTTATTTATTAATTTTTTTCTTCACAGCACACATCACAGTGATCATCCCTCTCTGCTTCCAGCTTGTGTGGTGTAAAGAAGGCTCTAATACTACTGTGCGAGACTGCCGGACGAAAATTTGCATATGCGAAAATTTGCATAAGCTACTTTTCGCATATGCGAATTTTCGCGTATGCTAATTTTGGGTATGCTAATTTTCGCATATGTTAATTTTCGCATACGCGAATGTTCGTATATGCGAAAATAAAACAAGATTATTACGAATATGCGAATATTCGCGAATATATGACGAATATTCGTCCATATATTCGCGAATATTCGCGAATTCGAATATGGCCTATGCCGCTCAACACTATACAGGACATAGACTGGGGGGAGGTGTTCTCAAATACTGATACAGAAGGTAAATGGGACATCTTTAAATCAACTCTAAATAACTATACAGCTAAATATATACCAAAGGGGAACAAATATAAACGATTAAAACTAAATCCTACATGGCTGACAAATTATGTTAAAAGAGCAATAAACAACAAAAAAATAGACTTCAAAAAATTCAAATCTGATGGGTCAGCTATAACATTTAAACAGTACAAGGAGCTTAATAAAATCTGTAAAAATTTAATAAAAACAGCAAAAATTCAAAACGAGAGACAGGTGGCCAAAGAAAGCAAAACTAATCCTAAATATTTTTTTAGATATATAAATACAAAAAAATCAAGGACAGAGCATGTAGGACCCCTTAATAATGATAATGGGAAGGTTGTCACGGGCGATCAAGAGAAGGCGGAGCTACTGAATGGGTTCTTTAGTTCTGTATACACTATGGAAAAAGGAGCTGACATTGGCCAGGTCAGTGCTGGTAACACATCATGTAATGTACTGAACTGGCTTAATGTAGAGATGGTACAAGGTAAGTTAAGTGATATAAATGTAAGCAAATCTCCAGGGCCAGATGGATTGCACCCAAGAGTTCTTAGAGAGGTAAGTTCAGTAATATCTGTACCCCTGTTCATGATATTTAGAGAATCTCTGGTGTCTGGTATTGTGCCAAGGGACTGGCGCAAGGCGAATGTGGTGCCAATCTTCAAAAAGGGCTCTAGGTCTTCCCCAGGAAACTATAGACCGGTAAGTTTAACGTACATTGTGGGTAAATTGTTTGAAGGACTTATAAGGGATTACATACAGGAATACATAGGGGATAATTGTATTATAAGTGATAACCAGCATGGGTTTACTAAGGATAGAAGTTGTCAAACCAATCTAATTTGCTTTTATGAAGAGGTGAGTAGAAGCCTTGACAGAGGAATGGCTGTGGATATAGTGTTTCTGGATTTTGCTAAAGCATTTGATACTGTCCCTCATAGACGTCTGACAGGTAAGTTAAGGTCTTTGGGTTTGGAAATTTTAGTTTGTAACTGGATTGAACACTGGCTCATGGATCGTACCCAGAGAGTGGTGGTCAATAATTCATACTCTGATTGGTTCACGGTTATTAGTGGTGTACCCCAAGGTTCAGTACTGGGACCGCTGTTGTTTAATTTATTTATCAATGATATAGAGGATGGTATTAACAGCTGTTTCTATCTTTGCAGATGACATCAAGCTTTGTAGCACGGTACAGTCTATAGAGGATGTGCATAAGTTACAAGATGACTTGGATAGACTAAGTGTCTGGGCATCCACTTGGCAAATGAGGTTCAATGTGGATAAATGTAAAGTTATGCATCTGGGTACTAATAACCTGCATGCGTCATATGTCTTAGGGGGGGTTTAAACTGGCAGAGTCACTGGTAGAGAAGGATCTGGGTGTACTTGTAGATCACAGACTACAGAATAGCATGCAATGTCAGGCTGCTGCTTCCAAAGCCAGCATTATATTGTCATGTATCAAAAGAGGCATGGACTCAAGGGACAGGGACATAATACTCCCCCTTTATAAAGCATTGGTACGGCCTCACCTGGAGTATGCTGTTCAGTTTTGGTCGCCTGTACATAAAAGGGACACTGTGGAGCTGGAAAGGGTGCAGAGACGCGCAAATAAACTAATATGGGGCATAAAACATCTTAGCTATGAGGAGCGATTAAAGGAGTTACAATTGTTTAGTCTTGAGAAGAGACGTTTAAGGGGGGATATGATAAACGTATATAAGAATATTAATGGCCCATACAAAAAATATGGAGAAAAACTGTTCCAGGTTAAACCCCCCCAAAGGACGAGGGGGCACTCCCTCCGTCTGGAGAAGAAAAACTTTAGTCTCAAGGGGCGACACGCCTTCTTTACCATGAGAACTGTGAACTTATGGAACAGTCTACCTCAGGAACTGGTCACAGCAGGAAAAATTAACAGCTTTAAAACAGGATTAGATACATTCCTGGAACAAAATAACATTAATGCTTATGAAGAAATATAAAATCCCATCCCTTCCCCAATATCGCGCCACACCCCTACCCCTTAATTCCCTGGTTGAACTTGATGGACATATGTCTTTTTACAAACGTACTAACTATGTTACTATGTTACTATGATGCCGCTGTTGGGGGTGATTTGACTGGTGTTGCTGCATTCCGCACGGAGGGGGTTCTTCGGGTCCAGCCTCCTGTCGTCGATGGTAGCCGAGTCCGTGATGTCCGGAGCCGTCCCGCAGCTGGAGTTACGGCCGCTGGTCCAGAGCCGGTAAGGTCGGGTGAGTACACCACTGTCTCCACTGCTGCGGGTTCAGGGGGGGTGGGGGGGTTGGAGGGTTTGCAATATTTCGTAGATGGGTTGCAAGCGTTGCTGCGCAGTAGCGGGTTGTCTGCGGGTGGGTCGCCGGTACCTGTGTGGGGCGCAGCGACTTTGTCCAAGGGGCTGGTGGATATAGTCGGGGTCCTGGGGTTGCTCGGGCGAGCTCAACCCCGGTGGTGGGGGCGTCGGGATCCGGTGGGGGGGGTTCGTTTGGCTGCTTCTGCTCGGGGGGAGGTGTACGTGTGTTTCGAGGGCCCCTTGGGCGCGCACCTTAAGGCTGAGGTGCGGGAAAGGATTTGGAAGCGGGAGTATGTGGATATTTTTTCGCTACTCCTGCTTGAAAAATTTAATCTGGACAGGGTTAGGCCGGATGAGTCGAAGCGTATGGAGAAGGTTGAAGAGGAGGAGCGCCGGCGGTATCGGCTGATACCGCGGACCTTCTCCAACTGGCTTCAGGCGTTCGCTATTTTGGCCAGCGTTGTGGGAGAAAAGTCGCCGGAGCATTGCTCTGGTCTCTTTTGTTATCTGGACGCTGTTGGGGAGGCGTATTGGGTGTATGGGGGTTCGGCGTGGCTTTGGTACGATGAACAGTTTAGGCAGCGGATGGCGGTGCGCCATGATTTGAGGTGGGACCATAAGGACATAGGGCTGTAGATGCGGCTTATGGCGGCTCCACGCAGTGAGGGTGGCCAGCAGTCCTTTCGGGACAGGGCCGGAGGTGCAGGGCCGGGGTCAGGGTGTTTGCTGGCAATTCAATAAAGGGAATTGCAAGTTCGGAGCAGAGTGCCGTTTTAAGCACGAATGCTCCGGGTGCGGAGTGGGTGGCCACGGGCTGTCGCGCTGTTTCCGGCGAGGTAAAGGCAAATTGGGGGAGGTTGATGCGAAGAGGGGCGACCCCGGTGCAGGTGGCAAGGATGGAGCCTTTCCTCGCCAAGTACCCAAATAGGGCGGCGGCGGAATTTTTGAGGGCGGGGTTTACGGACGGATTCCGTATCACCTTTGAGAGGGTTCTGGATGGGAATGGGGAGGTTAGGAATTTGGTCTCGGCTCTTGTCCGGCCAGATTTGGTGGAGGAGAAACTGATGAAAGAGGTGTCTTTGGGTCGGATGGCTGGTCCTTTTGACTCGCCTCCGTTGGTGGGCCTAATAAGTTCCGCCTGTTTCACCACCTTTCACATCCTTCTGGAGGGTCGGTGAATGACGGCATTGACCCAGCTATCTGTGCTGTGACTTATACTTCTTTTGATGCGCACTGGCGTGGGTCCGGAGGTACGGCCAGGGGGCCTTGTTGGCCAAGACGGACATTGAGGCCGCTTTTCGTCTGTTGCCGGTACACCCGGACAGTTTTGCGTTATTGGGGTGCTGTTTGGGAGGGCGTTTTTTTGTAGACATGTGTTTGCCCATGGGCTGCTCAGTTTCATGTGCGTTTTTTGAGCAGTTTAGCTCCTTTTTGGAGTGGGTGGTGCGGGTAGAGTCGGGTTTGGATTCGGTTTTGCACTACCTTGATGACTTCCTGTTTTTGGGCCCGGCGGGGTCTAGGGTGTGTGCTATTTTACTACAGGAAATGGAGAGGGTGTCGGGCTGGTTTGGCGTTCCGTTGGCGCCTGAAGTTTTTGGGCATAGTGATCGACACTGTGGCCATGGAGTGCCGGCTGCCAGAAGATAAGCTGAGCGATCTGAGGGAGGAGGTGGCGAGGGCGTGTCGGGTTCGGAAGCTGCAGCTGCCGGAGGTCCAGTCTTTGCTGGGGCGTCTCAATTTTGTGTGCCGGATCATGCCTATGGGGAGGGTTTTTTGCAGACGTCTCGCGGCGGTCACGGTGGGTGTTTCTCGGCCTAATCACTATGTGCGGTTGCCGGTGGGGTTGCGTGAGGACCTGAGGGTGTGGCAGGATTTTTTGGGTCGGTATAATGGGCGCTCTGTGGTGATGGGGAGGCCGGTATCGAGCGTTGACCTGGATCTGTATACTGATGCGGCTGGGGCCTGCGAGTTTGGGGCTTACCTTCAGGGTCAGTGGTGTGTGGAGGTATGACGGGAGACTGGGCTGACTAGGAACCTTGCATTCCTGGAATTGTTCCCGATCGTGGTTGCAGTGTTTGTATGGGGGGAGCTGTTTCGCAATAGGAATGTGTGCTTCCATTGTGACAACCTGGGGGTGGTTTTGGCTATCAACAACCAGACGGCGAGTCCTCCGCCAGTGGTCACGTTGCTGAGGCGATTAGTGTTGAGGGTGCTAGAGCTTAATTCTCAGGTGGTGGCGTTGCATGTGCCAGGGGTGGATAATTCGGTGGCTGACGCTCTCTCTCGCTTACAGTGGGACCGTTTCCGGGAACTGGCGCCGGAGGCCGAGGTGACCGGCCTTCCGTGTCCGGAATGGCTGTGGCATCTGGTTTAGAGTTGGCGCTCGCTTTAGTCTGTCGGTCAGTAAGCCAGGCTACTTGGGCTTCTTATCGACGCTGGTGGTCGGACTGGGAGACGCTACTGGGACAGTTGTCGTTTATGGGCGCCCCTGCAGATTGGGAGGCGGCCCTATTGTATTATGTTGGTAGGCCGTTTTGCGAGGATGTGTCTCCGGCGGGGATTGGCCGTCGGATGTCGGCTTTTGCGTTCTGGTTCAAAGTTTGTGGTTTGCCGGACGTCTCTAAGTCGTTTTTGGTGCGTTAGGCACTGCGGGGGTTTCGGAGGGGGGCGGTGTCCAGGGATTCGAGGCGTCCGGTGACTTTTCCGCTTTTGTGTCGGTTGGGGACGGCGTTGGATGGGATTTCTATTTCGGATTACGAGCGTTGTTTGTTTTGATTGGCTTTGGTTTGGCGTTTTTTGGGGCATTTCGGATGTTAGTTTGGAAGGTGGGGTTTTGCGTTCTTTGCTGCGCCGTTCCAAAACGGATCAGGAGGGTCGTGGGGTTACTGTGCGTTTGGCGGCCTTACGGGGCTCGGCTATGTGTCCGGTTTTTTGCTATGCGGCTTTTTTGGAGGTGAGGGTGGGGGTTGTGGGTCCTTTATTGGTACACGCAGACGGGAGTTTTTTATTGCGTTTTCAATTCGTGTTTTTTTTTTGGAAGTGTTTGGCGGTGGTGGGTTGTGTGGCACGGGATTATAGCTCGCATGCGTTCCGCATTGGGGCGGCTACCGAGGCGTCTCGTTGGGGCTTGGGACCCGAGATCATTAGGCGGATTGGGAAGTGGGAGTCAGAGAGGTTTCAGTTGTATGTTCGTCCTCATTTGCTGTGATTGTTGTGTGTTGGGGGAGTGCGGTTTGTATTTTGTTATTGTTTTTTGTCTTTCAGGTGGCGGCCCGGGACTTGTGCGGATTATCGGCCACTCCTATGTGGTGAGGGGTGGGGTGCGGGCTGGTGTTCGTCCAGCGGGCCGGCAGTTGGGCTTGACGAGTTCGACAGGTCAGGTCCACTGGTTGGGGAAGAGCGGAATGCGGAATTGTTGGCCAGGGTTCAGTTTTTTGTACACTTGGACAGAGCCCCCAACGACCTTGTCATACACCTAGGAGGGAATGATTTGGGTGTGAGGAGATCCCGGGATCTGACCTGGGACATCAAGCTGGACTTGATGCGATTGTGGTCGTCCTTTCCAGGCCTGATCATCGTGTGGTCTGAAATGGTGGCCAGGAGGAAATGGAGGCAGGCCAGGTCTGTGGTTGCCATTAATAGAGCACGGATTAAACTCAATAAGGTGGTGGGCAAATTCGTGGCCCGTAATGGGGGCCTGGTGGTGCGTCATAGAGAATTGGAGGGGAGCTCTTCGGAGTTCTTGGATGATGATGGCGTTCATCTGAATATTTTTGGTATGGATCTGTGGATCTTGGAGATTCGGGAGGTGGTGGAGCGAGCACTTAGTCTGTGGTGGAACGGGGACAAGTGAGGAGTCACTTGTCGCCATTGTGGCGGTGGCAGGAGAGAGACCTGGAGGTACAAGTGGATGGCATGGAGGTGATGGGATACAGTGTGGAGGTGGGCTGGGAGCGGTCCCAGCCCGATGGAAAATTCTGCAAGGGAACATGGGTTCCCAGGATTGTTGGGGGGGCCTCACAAAATGGTGCTCCTGTGCAGGCGCTAACGGCTAGGAGCAAGTGAGGCCCCATTCTAGCTTGGGCTCGGTAACAGTGCCTTCAGGTCCTCCTCCTGTGTTAGGGACATGTTAATTGGTTAACTTATGTTAAGAATGTTTTATTCAGGGCGTGACTGGACTCGCTAGAGAGAGGAAGCATGGTGTGAGAGCTCCCGCCGGACTGGACTGAAAACGGGCTAATCTGAAGGTTATGGGTGGTAGATCTCTTGCCAAACGGAAGAAGAAGAAACCTGCACCCACTGTGCCTCCTCTGAGCGGTATCGCCCACTATTTCGCATCTCAGCCATCCGATCGGACCGACCAACCTGTGGTGCGGCCTTCAGACGCCATTCCCCAACAACAGCAGTGCGAGGCGGGGAGAAGGAGTGAGCAGGCGCTCCACGCGGCGTCTGCAGCAAGTGACCCCGCTGACAGTGCAGCTCACACGGCCTGCAGACAGAGAGAGACCGGCGACAATACACAGGACTCTGCTCCGGGCTTTGACAACGCGCCGTGCGCGATACTGGAAGTAAGTGCCGCCGCCTCCCTCCAGCGCTCGGCTACCTCACGGCCTCCACTGCTGCCATCTCCTGCTGCGCCACAGCGTCTGGCACAGACCTGTGCCGTCCAGCACCCGGTCACCTACTGGTGCGGAACTGCACTTAACTTAGAGACTCCTTCCCCACTTACCTCCACATCCCTACCTGAGTGCTTATCTGCCTCTGTCAGACCACCAATGCCCGGGCATCAACCCGCTAAGAAGCTAGGCCCTGCCATACAGCCTATATCCACCAACCTCTATGTGACACAGATAGGGATGGGATCCTCACAGTCTACTGATGACAACCCAGTAGGGCAGTCTGCAATACCTGCCTCCCCGGCTCCTGACCACAGCTTGATGCCACAACCTGAACATCAGGTACTTCCTGCACCTGAATTTCACCAGGGCTTACAGCCTGAGTCCCCAACTCCCAATAATACATCACCCGACACAATAGCCTCCTCCATGGCTGCCGGTCCTGCCGCAATGAATCCACAGGCTGCTGGCCCCTCGCCATCCTTGCCGTCTCCTGCCACTGGCCAACACGTTTCACGTGAGATCCAGTATACGAATCCTGCATCTATGACACCTTTATTACCTACCTGCCAGGACTCGGGGAATGCCCAGCAGTCACAAGATGGCGATTGGAGGCTGGTTGAGAAACGACATAAATCGCAAGGGACTTTACGTACACCACCTGTACGCGGAGCGGCTGCGCCACCCCAGCTACCTGTGCTCCCAGAAAAGGTTCCTGGCCCTCCGGCATGCGACATAACTGACTGGGCCAATGAAATGTACTCTGATGGCTCCAACTCTGATAGAGACTCTCAAGACTCATCTGTGGATAGTGACGCCCCTGAGTACTGGGGTAAAAGTCCCCCTGCAAAGAAAAAATTATTCAAGACCCCGATGAAAGTGAGACATAATAAACGCCGTTCCCGTGACCATTCATCCTCTGAGGACTCTCATACTCCAACGGAGGATGCCCCTCGTAGGTCTGCACCCTCTAGACAGCAGATGCCAGCCATAACTGCTACGCTTCAGTCACATGTGCCGCCTCCTACCTTTCCACTTACTCCTGAGATGGCGCTCTCGACATTGCAGGGACACCCTGAATTGCAAGCACTCTTGACCCTGATCCCCACTAAAGCTGACTTGGCAACGCTGGCGACCGATCTCAAACTTGCTTGGAACCGTGACCTGGAACCCGTTAAGGCTGAGGTGTCTAACTTACATAAGAAGGTCCAGAGACTGGAGGATTTTTGCTCTACTACTACAACCCACCTCCAGAAACTACAGGAAGCCACAGAGAAATTGACATTACAGCAAATCCACACAATTGATCACTTGGACGATCTTGATAATAGGAATCGGCGCAATAATCTTAGGATCAAGGGCCTTCCGGAAACAGTTCTACCTCAGAACTTGCCAGATACATTGCAACGTCTCTTTAATGAACTACTAAAGAAACCGCCGTATTCGAACATAGAACTGGATCGTGCTCACAGGGCTCTCAGAGCGAAACATCCTGATCCGAAAAAGCCCCGTGATGTTGTCTGCAGAGTGCATCATTTTCTCCAGAAAGAGGCAATCCTGAGAGGTGCTAGACAGGTTAAAAACCTTTCCTATAATGGTTCCCCTATACAGATATACCCAGATCTTTCTCTACGGACCCTCCGTTTGAGAGCCTCCTTGAAACCGTTGCTGACTCTGTTACAAAATGCTAAAATTGTTTACAGATGGGGCTTCCCCTTGTCTCTGATTGGAAAGTATGGATCCAATATCTCTACGCTCAAGAGACCGGAAGATTTGCCTGCCTTCCTTGAAGCCTTCGTATCCCCCATGTCAGTCTGCCTGAGTGGGAAGCCTTGTTCTTATCTCCCCTTCCTGCTGCAACGCAAAACCGTCCTGATCGATTTCCGAGAGACCGTCCATCCGAGGTCACCACAAGTGTCCCGCTGCAGCAAAGATCGAAACGTAAAACCTGAGCTGACTATCTGAGATATTAGTGTATTACCTCATATGTAGTTTAACACTGTCAAATGTGGTTGCATTATGTCACCGCAGATAGATTACTGATATTTCTTGTCTTTTATAGCTTGTCCTCATATGGTCACTGTTTCCTGGCCTGTTAGTCTTATATTCTTTACTTGTTTATTTTATGTCTCCTTTGCTCCCATGGTACCCACTCTTCCTAAATATAATTTACTATCTGCACACATAATGCCCATAACCTACCAACTACCATTGTTCCCCTAATTTAGTTGCTACTGTTGTCTCACTTAGCCCGTTTCATACTCGCCTCATCCCCTTAAGTGGGGATGAAGCTCTGACCTGTTACTCATAAGTCCAACCCAGGACCACTAAATGCTGTCCTTTCTGGCTTGTCTATCACGTTACCCCACTAGTATGTACATCGGACTGGTTCCGTTGGTACCTCTGACCCTTATGGTCTATTCCTTTAGTCCCTTTGCTTCTGTGTCTGTGCAGAAGCTTCTCTTCCCTTGCTTTCCTCCCTTTTCCCTTCCTCCCCACTTACTTGTGCTCTCTTCTATACGCAGACTTGAATCCTCGGACACTTGCCTGACTGATGGGCTGGACCCTCCACCTGTCTACCAACGGTGTGGTGAATATTGGCATTTACACATTACATCTGATGGCGGTTGACCTTCACATTACTACCCTTAATGTCAAGGGTTTCAACACCCCCGAAAAGCGTGCCCAGACGTTGTTCTCCATTCATAAGCAAAGATCCCATATCATAGCTCTACAGGAAACACATTTTAAAAAAGGTCACCTCCCTACCATACCAACCAGGCACTACGATAAATGGATACATAGTGTTAACCCTGATTCCAGGACTAAGGGTGTATCCATAGTTTTTCACAGGACGCTTCCCATTACGATCCAGACCTCCCTAGTTGACACAGACGCTCGATTTGTCTTCGCCAATTGCCTCCTTGCGGGACGTAATCTGACGGTGGCCTCTATATACGCTCCGAACCATAACCAAATTCAGTTCTTACTGAAGACTTTGGAGAGACTCTCCTCCTTTGCCAGGGGTCAGATTCTCCTGTGTGGAGACTTTAACACACCTCTATTCCCTCAGGTGGACACCTCATCAGGACACTCATACATCTCTCATAGTAAACTCAGGGCCCTTAGGCATAAGCTACATCTATTACAGTTAATTGATACCTGGAGAGCCTTCCATCCACAAGGACGAGATTATACCTTCTTCTCACACCCTAGACAAACATACAGTAGAATAGACTACATTCTCTGTTCACACTCCCTCCTCCCCTCTTTTACTTCTGTTACGATTGGTGTTGTCTCTATGTCTGATCATGCCCCAGTTCAGGGTACATTTACGCTTCCGACCTTGGCCAAGCCACATGCCTCTTGGAAGCTTAATGAAGTGGGATCCGTCGTCACCGCTAATCAAGTGGGAAACATTGAAATGTGTCTTGAGGGGAGTTTTGATGAGGCATGGGGCTCGGCTGAAAAGGGAAGCCTCAGCTAAGCTGATGACATTATACCGAGAGCTGCACATCCTAGAGACACGGCACAAACAACACCAACAGGACTCAACTTACCGTGAACTTATCAGAGTCAGGAGTGATCTGTTAGAGACGCTCAACAAAAAACACTGCCACTATAGACAACTAACGGGTAGACTGTTCTACGAGTGGAGTAATAAATCGGGGAAGATGCTGGCGAGGGCCCTTAGGGTGACACGCTCGACCCTCTATGTCCCCTCCATTCGCACTCGATCAGGCACCCCTTCTTCCCTCACGCCGGAAATACTGGAAACTTTTCAGAAATATTATACAGACCTATATAACCTCCCTTAACCTACCGCTCTCTCCTCTCACACTGACACTCAACCCTCCTTACAGAATTACTTACATGAAACGGCATTGCCCATCCTAACTGCTGAATCTATCTCGGACTTGGAGGCTCAGTTCACCCCTGAGGAACTCCACCTGGCGATATCGGCCCTACCTGCTGGTAAAAGTCCGGGACCAGATGGCTATACTGCCAAGTTCTATAAGACCCTCAGGGATGACCTGTCCTCCACACTCCTGCTGACTTTTAATGCTATCTCATCTTCCTCCTCAATCCCCCAGGCCTTCCTTGACGCATATATCCCAGTCATTCCAAAAGATGGGAGGGACCCCCTGCAGTGCTCTAACTACCGACCAATATCTCTCCTTAACACTGACACAAAATTATTCGCGAAATTAATAGCAAATAGATTGGCACCCTACATGAGCTCCCTCATCCATCCGGATCAGGTGGGCTTCGTCCGCGGAAGGGAGGCAAGAGATAATACTCTATGAGCATTCTCTGCAGTGCATTGTGCTCGATTACACGCTTCTCCCCTATTCTTGCTCTCTCTGGACGCGGAGAAGGCCTTTGACTGGGTGGACTGGGAATTTTTGGGATCGACTCTGAGACAAATAGGTTTGGGCCCCCATATGTTTGCCAGAATCATGGCGCTGTATTCCTCACCCCAGGCTAGAATCAGAATCAATGGACAGCTGTCGGCTCCCTTTAGCATTCGCAACGGTACGAGGCAAGGCTGCCCATTATCACCTATCCTTTATGTCCTATGCATGGAGCACTTGCTCAATGCAATACGCTCGAATCCAGATATAAGAGGCCTCTCCTCTCCCTCGTGCAGTTGCAAATGCTCAGCGTTCGCTGACGATGTCCTTCTATTTCTCTCCTCCCCGCTCACTACCCTCCCTTCCCTCCTCTCCACCATAGCACAATATTCGGCTTATAGTAACTATAAACTGAACCCATCCAAAAGCGAAGCTTTGAATATCACACTGCCCTCCCAAATGATCACTCACATTTCTTCCACTTACCCTTTTAAATGGCAGAGGTCATCACTGAAATATCTTGGGATCCTAGTCCCTAGTGATCTGGCTAGCACTTTTCAATTAAATTTTCCCCCATTGTTCCACACCCTGAGAACTGACTTGTCGAAATGGGACAATAAAAACTTCTCATGGATTGGCAGGGTAAATATTTTTAAAATGAACATCCTACCCCGCTTACTCTATCTCTTTGCCTGTATCCCCTGTCATATCCCCCCGTTCTTTCTTTAAGGACCTCTCTGCAATGCAGTCTCACTTTGTTTGGAGTAAGAAACATCCCCGCTTGGCAGGGAAGGTGCTTTATAGACGCAAGAGGGAGGGTGGCCTCGCACTGCCAGACTGCCTATCGTATTACAAGGCGATCATATTAGCCAGAATACTAGACTGCTACCACAGTCAGACTGCTAAGCAATGGGTTGTCTTTGAAAGAAATCTCTGTGGTGTGGATGCTAGGTCTACCTTGTGGACCAAAAGACTGCCCGCCCCCTTGCACCCACCTGACCATTTACCCCCGGTAACACATTCAATACTGCGAGCACATCAGTCCTACCTGAAAAATACATCTCACTATTTCCCGGATGGCCCCCTTATGCCCCTGTTTGGCAATGTGCTCTTCCCTCCAGCGCAGACTTCTGCCACTTTCTTAACGCGTAAAAAGTCTGATTATGTCCTATTCTCTTCCTTACTGCAACCCACAGGCTTGAAATCCCTCTCCGACCTTTTGGGTGGAACTCAGCCTTCAACTATACATAGGTTCCAATATAGTCAACTTCTACACTTCTATAACACCAACAAAGCCGCACTCCGTCTTCATAGACAACTGACCCCCTTTGAAACCCTTTGTGCGGCCTCCGCTCCTGTCCCCCATGCAATCGGAACTCTCTATGCCCTGATCATAGGGGAACGCTCTGAAATTCCCCTGCCCTATCGAGTGGCATGGGAAAGGGAACTACAATGTTCTATTCCTGACAATGACTGGTCTCGTGCCCTGCTACATTGTCACAAATCTAGTATCTCATGCAAGGCACAAGAAACTAACTATAAAATCATCACGAGATGGTACAGAGTGCCGTCTCTTTTGGCGCAGATGTTCCCACAGGCTTCTGATGCATGTTGGAGGTGCGAACGCTCAAAAGGGACAATGTCCCATATCTGGGTGACATGCCCGACATTGAATACGTTTTGGACACAAGTTTTATCTACCGTAAATAGGCTGACGACCCTTTCCATCGATAAGGACCCACGACCTATCCTCCTGTCCATATTCCCTAACACATGCCCCCGTCTGTCAGCCACTTTAGCACACTATTTACTTATCTCGGCTAGAGCTGTGATCCCTCGCCTTTGGAAATCTCCACTACCCCCGACCTACTCCTCATGGCTGAGGGAAGTTACCTATACTTGTAGGATGGAAGAACTCCGGGCAGACTCTACCCGACAGTTCGATAAATACCATGCTGTTTGGTCACCTTGGCTATCCTATGTTGCCTTTCAGGAGTTCACTGATGATAACCTGGATCTGTCACCACGCACGCTCATCCCCCTCTGTCCAACTCCGCAATAGCTCACCCACAGTTGCTGTTTACTGCTTAGACAGGTGGAGAGGTTCAGTCCGAACAGGTAAGACTCTCTGCCATATTACACTAAGTCTGCTGCATCCTATCTCCCCCTCTTCGATTCTTCTACACCCCCCCCTCCTTCCTCTATCCCCCCCCTGTATCTTTTCCTCTCTCTCCCTCCTCTCCTATCTTCCAGTTCCCTCTACCGATATTGTGTTTCCTTTGTCTGCCCTGGTTCTCTGCTTCACTACTGGCGATGTTTGAATTTTCGCTAAAGTTATCGAATTTATACGTAGTTCTGAATCCTGTTAGCTACTCACAATCTCTGTTCTCTGGAGTTCATTTATGATGTGAGGCTCGGACTGCTGTAATGTTTAACTTCGCTGAGTGACCCAAACTCCTTGTTTACTTGAGCCATGTGGGCTTTGTTGCCTGACCAGTGTAGACACTTCTCATGTTGTAATTTTCATTTTACCTTGTATGTTGAAAACCTTAATAAAACTTTACTTTGAAAAAAAAAAGAAAAATGTTTTATTCAATGTTATGTATGATGTTCATACAAGGTTGCCTTACAATGTTTTATTGTTATTTATTGTTTGATATTTAATAAAGGGGCTGCTGTGGCCTTGTTACCACCAACACTGTCTGTCATGTTTAAGGTAAGGGATTCCTCGTTACAAAGGGGGCTTTTGGGGGTTGGTGGATGGTAGGCTTTAGCAGCTATAATATCCCCAAGTCAAGGGTCCAGGCTGTAAAATAGAAGAACACCGGAGCAGCCAGATACACTGACTCTAAGGCTGAGCCTCATACTTCTACCGAAGCTGCAGAGTTATAGGGGAACTGTAAAAATGAAAGTACTACAACCCCCAGTGTGGTCAGTCTGTGCCCCCCTAAGGGTCCCCATAGCAACCAATCAGATTACTTCTTTCATTCTTGAGAAGACCTCTGAAAAATAAAAGAAGTGATCTGATTGGTTGCTAAGAGCAACTGGACAACATTTCCTCTCCACAGGTACATTTCCCCGATTGTCTTCATATTTAGGATGAGAATCTACTGACAAAGTGAGTAGCCAACCATTTCTGGGCATAAAACTCTGTAAGAGACAGCAGTCTGGGGGCGTCTGTGGTGGACATGAAGGAAGGGGGGGGGGTCCAGGGAAATTGAGATTTGACGTCTGCAGCGAGCGCTTCTCACTGAGCGACGGGTCTCATCCCAGGTATTGCAGGGGGACCCCCCACGATCAGCTACTTATCCCATAAACCATGGATAGGGGATAAGTAAATTTTTGCCATAGTTCTCCTTTAACCCCTTAAGGACTCAGCCCATTTTGGCCTTAAGGACTCAGACAATTTAATTTTTACGTTTTCATTTTTTCCTCCTCGCCTTCTAAAAATCATAACTCTTTTATATTTTCATCCACAGACTAGTATGAGGGCTTGTTTTTTGCGCGACCAGTTGTCCTTTGTAAAGACATCACTCATTATATCATAAAATGTATGGCGCAACCAAAAAACACTATTTTTGTGGGGAAATTAAAACGAAAAACGCAATTTTGCTAATTTTGGAAGGTTTTGTTTTCACGCCGTACAATTTATGGTAAAAATGACGTGTGTTCTTTATTCTGAGGGTCAATACGATTAAAATGATACCCATTATTACATACTTTTATATTATTGTTGCGCTTAAAAAAAAATCACAAACTTTTTAACCAAATTAGTAAGTGTTACGCCGAGCGCTCCGGGTCCCCGCTCCTCCCCGGAGCGCTCGCTTCACTCTCCCCGCGGCAGCGCTCCGGTCACGTCCTCTGACCCGGGGCGCTGCGATTCCGCTGCCAGCCGGGATGCGATTCGCGATGCGGGTAGCGCCCGCTCGCGATGCGCACCCCGGCTCCCCTACCTGACTCGCTCTCCGTCTGTTCTGTCCCGGCGCGCGCGGCCCCGCTCCCTAGGGCGCGCGCGCGCCGGGTCTCTGCGATTTAAAGGGCCACTGCGCCGCTGATTGGCGCAGTGGTTCCAATTAGTGTTTACACCTGTGCACTTCCCTATATCACCTCACTTCCCCTTCACTCCCTCGCCGGATCTTGTTGCCTTAGTGCCAGTGAAAGCGTTCCTTGTGTGTTCCTTGCCTGTGTTTCCAGACCTTCTGCCGTTGCCCCTGACTACGATCCTTGCTGCCTGCCCCGACCTTCTGCTACGTCCGACCTTGCTTTTGCCTACTCCCTTGTACCGCGCCTATCTTCAGCAGCCAGAGAGGTGAGCCGTTGCTAGTGGATACGACCTGGTCACTACCGCCGCAGCAAGACCATCCCGCTTTGCGGCGGGCTCTGGTGAAAACCAGTAGTGGCTTAGAACCGGTCCACTAGCACGGTCCACGCCAATCCCTCTCTGGTACAGAGGATCCACTACCTGCCAGCCGGCATCGTGACAGTAGATCCGGCCATGGATCCCGCTGAAGTTCCTCTGCCAGTTGTCGCTGACCTCACCACGGTGGTCGCCCAGCAGTCACAACAGATAGCGCAACAAGGCCAACAGCTGTCTCAACTGTCCGTTATGCTACAACAGTTACTACCACAGCTTCAGCAGTCATCTCCTCCGCCAGCTCCTGCACCTCCTCCGCAGCGAGTGGCCGCTCCTGGGATACGCTTATCCTTGCCGGATAAATTTGATGGGGACTCTAAGTTTTGCCGTGGCTTTCTTTCCCAATGTTCCCTGCATCTGGAGATGATGTCGGACCTGTTTCCCACTGAAAGGTCTAAGGTGGCTTTCGTAGTCAGCCTTCTGTCCGGAAAAGCCCTGTCATGGGCCACACCGCTCTGGGACCGCAATGACCCCGTCACTGCCTCTGTACACTCCTTCTTCTCGGAAATCCGAAGTGTCTTTGAGGAACCTGCCCGAGCCTCTTCTGCTGAGACTGCCCTGTTGAACCTGGTCCAGGGTAATTCTTCCGTTGGCGAGTATGCCGTACAATTCCGTACTCTTGCTTCAGAATTGTCCTGGAATAATGAGGCCCTCTGCGCGACCTTCAAAAAAGGCCTATCCAGCAACATTAAAGATGTTCTGGCCGCACGAGAAATTCCTGCTAATCTACATGAACTTATTCACCTAGCCACTCGCATTGACATGCGTTTTTCCGAAAGGCGTCAGGAACTCCGCCAAGATATGGACTCTGTTCGCACGAGGCGTTTCTTCTCCTCGGCTCCTCTCTCCTCTGGTCCCCTGCAATCTGTTCCTGTGCCTCCCGCCGTGGAGGCTATGCAGGTCGACCGGTCTCGCCTGACACCTCAAGAGAGGACACGACGCCGTATGGAGAACCTCTGCCTGTACTGTGCTAGTACCGAACACTTCCTGAGAGATTGTCCTATCCGTCCTCCCCGCCTGGAAAGACGTACGCTGACTCCGCACAAAGGTGAGACAGTCCTTGATGTCTACTCAGCTTCTCCACGTCTTACTGTGCCTGTGCGGATGTCTGCCTCTGCCTTCTCCTTCTCTACAGTGGCCTTCTTGGACTCTGGATCTGCAGGAAATTTTATTTTGGCCTCTCTCGTCAACAGGTTCAACATCCCGGTGACCAGTCTCGCCAGACCCCTCTACATCAATTGTGTAAATAATGAAAGATTGGACTGTACCATACGTTTCCGCACGGAGCCCCTTCTTATGAGCATCGGATCTCATCATGAGAGGATTGAACTTTTGGTCCTCCCCAATTGCACCTCGGAAATTCTCCTTGGACTTCCCTGGCTTCAACTTCATTCCCCTACCCTGGATTGGTCCACTGGGGAGATCAAGAGTTGGGGGTCCTCTTGTTCCAAGAACTGTCTAAAACCGGTCCCCAGTAACCCTTGCCGTAACTCTGTGGTTCCTCCAGTAACCGGTCTCCCTAAGGCCTATATGGACTTCGCGGATGTTTTCTGCAAAAAACAAGCTGAGACTCTACCTCCTCACAGGCCTTATGATTGCCCTATCGACCTCCTCCCGGGCACTACTCCACCCCGGGGCAGAATTTATCCTCTCTCTGCCCCAGAGACTCTTGCCATGTCCGAATACGTCCAGGAGAATCTAAAAAAGGGCTTTATCCGTAAATCCTCCTCTCCTGCCGGAGCCGGATTTTTCTTTGTGTCCAAAAAGGATGGCTCCCTACGTCCTTGCATTGACTACCGCGGTCTTAATAAAATCACGGTTAAGAACCGCTACCCCTTACCCCTCATCTCTGAACTCTTTGATCGCCTCCAAGGTGCCCACATCTTCACTAAATTGGACTTAAGAGGCGCCTATAACCTCATCCGCATCAGAGAGGGGGACGAGTGGAAAACGGCATTTAACACCAGAGATGGACACTTTGAGTATCTGGTCATGCCCTTTGGACTGTGCAACGCCCCTGCCGTCTTCCAAGACTTTGTCAATGAAATTTTTCGTGATCTGTTATACTCCTGTGTTGTTGTATATCTGGACGATATCCTAATTTTTTCTACCAATCTAGAAGAACACCGCCAGCATGTCCGTATGGTTCTTCAGAGACTTCGTGACAACCAACTCTATGCCAAAATTGAGAAATGTCTGTTTGAATGCCAATCTCTTCCTTTTCTAGGATATTTGGTCTCTGGCCAGGGACTACAGATGGATCCAGACAAACTCTCTGCCGTCTTAGATTGGCCACGCCCCTCCGGACTCCGTGCTATCCAACGCTTTTTGGGGTTCGCCAATTATTACAGGCAATTTATTCCACATTTTTCTACCATTGTGGCTCCTATCGTGGCTTTAACCAAAAAAAATGCTGATCCCAAGTCCTGGCCTCCTCAAGCAGAAGACGCCTTTAAACGACTCAAGTCTGCCTTTTCTTCGGCTCCCGTCCTCTCCAGACCTGACCCTTCCAAACCCTTCCTATTGGAGGTTGATGCCTCCTCAGTGGGAGCTGGAGCTGTTCTTCTACAAAAAAATTCTTCCGGGCATGCTGTCACTTGTGGTTTTTTCTCTAGGACCTTCTCTCCAGCGGAGAGGAACTACTCCATCGGGGATCGAGAGCTTCTAGCCATTAAATTAGCACTTGAGGAATGGAGGCATCTGCTGGAGGGATCAAGTTCTCCTGTTATTATCTACACCGACCACAAGAACCTCTCCTACCTCCAGTCTGCCCAACGGCTGAATCCTCGCCAGGCCCGGTGGTCTCTGTTCTTTGCCCGATTTAATTTTGAGATTCACTTTCGTCCTGCCGATAAGAACATTAGGGCCGATGCTCTCTCTCGTTCCTCGGATGCCTCAGAAGTTGAACTCTCTCCGCAACACATCATTCCACCTGACTGCCTGATCTCCACTTCTCCTGCCTCCATCAGGCAGACTCCTCCAGGAAAGACCTTTGTTTCTCCTCGCCAACGCCTCGGAATCCTCAAATGGGGTCACTCCTCCCATCTCGCAGGTCATGCGGGTATCAAGAAATCTGTGCAACTCATCTCCCGCTTCTATTGGTGGCCGACTCTGGAGACGGATGTTGTGGACTTTGTGCGAGCCTGCACTATCTGTGCCCGGGATAAGACTCCTCGCCAGAAGCCCACTGGTTTTCTTCATCCTCTGCCTGTCCCCGAACAGCCTTGGTCTCTGATTGGTATGGATTTTATTACTGATTTACCCCCTTCCCGTGGCAACACTGTTATTTGGGTGGTCGTTGATCGATTCTCCAAAATGGCACATTTCATCCCTCTTCCTGGTCTTCCTTCTGCGCCTCAGTTGGCTAAACAATTTTTTGTACACATTTTTCGTCTTCACGGATTGCCTACGCAGATTGTCTCGGATAGAGGCGTCCAATTCGTGTCTAAATTCTGGAGGGCTCTCTGTAAACAACTCAAGATTAAATTAAATTTTTCTTCTGCATATCATCCCCAGTCCAATGGACAAGTAGAAAGGATTAACCAGATCTTGGGTGATTATTTGCGACATTTTGTTTCCTCCCGCCAGGATGACTGGGCAGATCTCCTCCCATGGGCCGAATTCTCGTATAACTTCAGGGTCTCTGAGTCTTCCTCCAAATCCCCATTTTTCGTGGTGTACGGCCGTCACCCTCTTCCCCCCCTCCCTACTCCCTTGCCCTCTGGTCTGCCCGCTGTGGATGAAATTTCTCGTGACCTTTCCATCATATGGAGAGAGACCCAAAATTCTCTCTTACAGGCTTCATCACGCATGAAGAAGTTCGCGGATAAGAAAAGAAGAGCTCCCCCCGTTTTTTCCCCTGGAGACAAGGTATGGCTCTCCGCTAAATATGTCCGCTTCCGTGTCCCTAGCTACAAGT